>NC_088402.1:42807163-42947163 GCF_034236695.1 Oncorhynchus nerka
TTCTTTTAGATAAATATGCATGTTTAAAAATATATACTTCTGTGTATTGATTTTAAGAAAGGCATTGATGTTCATGGTTAGGTACACATTGGAGCAACGATACGCACCGCATCAATTATATGCAACGCAGGACACGCTAGATAAACTAGTAATATCATCAACCATGTGTAGTTAACTAGTGATTATGATTGATTGTTTTTTATAAGATAAGTTTAATGCTAGCTAGCAACTTACCTTGGCTTCTTACTGCATTCGCGTAACAGGCAGGCTCCTCGTGGAGTGCAATGAGAGGCAGGTGGTTAGAGCGTTGGACTAGTTAACTGTAAGGTTGCAAGGTTGAATCCCCCGAGCTGTCAAGGTGAAAATCTGTCGTTCTGCCCCTGAACGAGGCAGTTAACCCATCGTTCCTAGGCCGTCATTGAAAATAAGAATGTGTTCTTAACTGACTTGCCTAGTTAAATAAGGATTAAATAAAGGTGTAAAAAAATAAATGTATATAAAAAAAATTTAAATCTGCAAAATCGGTGTCCAACAATACCGATTTCCAATTGTTATGAAAACTTGAAATCGGCCCTAATGTAATGGCATTCAGAGGTGGAAGAAGGATCGGACCAAAGCGCAGTGTGGTGTTCATGATGTAATATTTAATGAAACGATCTGAACACTGAAATACAAAACAATAAAGTGAACGAACTAAAACCTAAACAGTACATTGTGGCCCAAACAAACACCCACGAAACCCAGGTGGAAAAAGGCTACCGAAGTATGATTCTCTATTCGAGACAACTAACGAGACCTGCCTCTGAGAACCATACTAGGCTGAACACAAAAACCCAACATAGAAAAACAGACTGCCCATCCCAACTCACGCCCTGACCATACTAAACAAAGACAAAAACAAAGGAATTGAAGCTGTTCTGGCTCATGGTGGCCCGATGCCCTATTAAGACACTTTATGCTGGTGTTTCCTTTATTTTGGCAGTTACCTGTAGGTGAGAGGCCACAAGGCTGTAAAGGCTTGGGCGATATCCCGATTTTCATGTCATTCCGGGATTTACGGCAATAGCACACAATGGGTATTGTCATCCATGATAAAATGGTGCTGACTGACAGGGCTGCCGTGCTTCTAGCTCTTAGGAAACCTTGCCGTATTTAAACCATTTTTTAAATTTCTTACATTAGCCCAGGAAATGTTGTTGTTATATAGAGCCGGGAATAACTTTTGTATATCAGAGTTGCGGTAACTCACCAGTAATACGACTTCCCGAATCGGATCCTTTGTTCTTACTCTCCAGGGCAATTGAACTTATTCCAGAGGCTGTTCCAAAACTACTCATGGTGTGATTGTGATAACATACAGGAACTCAAGTCCTTTTGTTCACCCAACCAAGAATACATCACAATCAAATGCCGACCCTAATGCCTCCAAAGATAATTCACTTCAGTTATAATCACAGCCGTGTATATTCCCCCTCAAGCCGATACCGCGACGGCCCTCAAAGGACTTCCCTGGACTTTATGCAAACTGGAAACCACATATCCTGAGGCCGCATTTTATTGTAGCTGGGGATTTTAACAAAGAAAATTTAAGGAAAACGCTACCGAAGTTCTATCAACACATTGATTATAGTACTCGCGCTGCTAAAACACTCGATCACTGCTATTCCAACTTCCGGGATGCCTTCGGCAAATCCGATCACAACTCCCTTCCTAATGGGCAGAAACTCAAACAGGAAGTACCTGTGCTAAGGACTATTCAACGCTGGTCTGACCAATTCGAATCCACACTTCAAAATTGTTTTGATCATGCGGACTGGGATATGTTGCTTCCGAGAACAAAATAGACAAATACACTGAAACGGTGACTGAGTTCATCAGGAAGTGTATAGGAGATGTTGTACCCACTGTGACTAAAACCTACCCTAATCAGAAACCGTGGACAGATGGCAGCATTTGCGCAAACCATCGCATTTAACCATGACAAGGTGACTGGGAATATGGCCAAATACAAACAGTGTAGTTATTCCCTCCGTAATAGGCAAAACGTCAGTACAGAGACAAAGTGGAGTCGCAATTCAACTGTTCAGACACGAGATGTATGTGGCAGGGTCTACAGACAATCACGGACTACAAGGGAAAACCAGCCACGTTGCTGACAGATGTTTACTTTCAGACAAGCTAAACACCTTCGCCCGCTTTGAGGATAACACAGTGCCACAGACGCGGCCTGCTACCAAGGACTGTGGGCTCTCCTCCGTGGTCGACGTGAGTAAGACATTTAACCCTCGCAAGGCTGCCGGCCCAATCGGCATCCTCAGAGCATGCGCAGACCAGCTGGCTGCAGTGTTAACGGACATTTTCAATCTCTCCCTGTCCAGGTGTGTTGTCCCCACATGCTTAAAGATGTCCACCATTGTTCCTGTACCCAAGAAAGGAAAGGTAACTGAACTAAATGACTATTGCCCGTAGCACTCACTTCGGTCATCATGAAGTGCTTTGAGAGGCTAGTTAAGGATCATATCACATCTACCTTACCTGACACCCTAGACCCACTTCGATTTGCTTACCTTCTCAATAGAGCCACAGACAATGCCTTTGCACTCTGCTTTATCTCTTCATGTGTTGCACAAGTTGACTGCAGGTATTAACTTAAGTAGCTTCAAATGTTCACATTTTATTGAAAAAGGTTTTTGACTGTATTGAAAAACCATCCCGTGGCTTTTTCCAAATACGATCTACGTCCAAGGCTAGAGTTGTCCAACCCCACGCTGTTTGAAGGAGATATAGTGGAAAGTCCAGCTGCCCTGATGTCATGGAGGGGTGTGTGTGTGTCATTCCCTAACTTACATTTCCACACACTCTCTCTTTTTAATGTGCCTCCATCTAATCACACAGTCACCTGTGAAAACATTGCTGGTGCTGTAACTTAATTACGGTGGTTGAGTGAGTGTACCAGCCAGAGTGAGGGAGATCTATACGGTGTGGTCTGGAGTCCTTTCAGGGGCTGCGGCATAGCGGATGGCGTTTTCAGCTCGCCTCGCCGTCCGGCCTCATCCGCACCACAGCTCTTTTTAATTAAACATCTTTGCAGCGTAGTGCGCAGTGATTACGGGAGAAAATGCAGCCGGCGTTCGTTGACAACCGCCGACAAATCAAACTCGCCCTCACCCGAGCTGCTCAAAGGGCCCCCGCCGAGCCGAGGGCTCATCACAACACCGCCACGGCCCGCTGCCATTAGGAACACAGAGAGCGAATCAATTCCAGTAAGGCCTTCACCTACATGTCACCTCTGTATTTACACCAAGCCCGCCTGCTCACCGTAATTATGCAGAGAGGGAGAGAGAAATAAAATGTATGTTGCTATACTTTCGTTTCAATTCCTCTTTAGCCCATTGTGTTCTCTCTAATAGTTCCATTTATTGTAATTTGTTACACTCCAGGCAATGAGTCATAAAGGCATTTGAATGTAAAGCAAATGTACAAGAAGTGCTCTCTCTCTCTTTCTCTCGCTCTCTCTCGCTCTCTCTCTCTCGCTCTCATTAGCTCAGGAGTGTTTGGCTCGTAGAATATTAGGAATGATTACATGGCACACTTTCTAGTGTCCCTACTATAAAGCTGGCACAGTGAAACCATAACTGGGTGGAATGAGTCGAGTTGGCCAACATGCCAGCTGTTTTCTTTGGCACGACCGTCCTGTACATTGAACACTCTGAGCGTATATGACAAACTTACCCCACAGATATTTATGGGGGAGATATTATTTCTCATTAAGCGCACATTAAATCATAATCAGATTTCACCTCTGTGTTGAGGCCCACAGATAGAGCTGAGGTTAGCTAGCCAGTCTGTGTTACCAAGACCAGAGAGCTAACTTCAGTCACTACTATTATAGCTAAACTCATATCAAAAGTATCTAATGCGTTTAGGTGTTAGTCCAGCCCATGTTCTGCTCAGATCAGAGAGTTTGTATTCAACGTTATGTACTGTACACTCTCTGGCTCTCTCAAAAGGACTCCATGTCCCAGAGGTACATGTTTCCCTGTTGTAGTAATCTATGTTTTGGTAATTAACGAATGCGAGTCAGGAAAAGTGGCGCAGAGGGAGTTCTTTGATCATTAAACTAGTGAGTGTTGTTGTTCAAACTTTACATTGGTGTCATTAGGAACCAAACTGAAGAAAGTCCCTACCTGTTTCCGAACTTGTCCAAAAGGAAACGGTAGTTTTCCGTTGCAAAGCGTTTTGGAATGGCATGCCATAATAATGAATACGACCCTGATCTTATAATGGCAATTTAGGGAGTAAATTGGCCTCTTTCACAATCACAACAGTGTTAGACTATCATGGAAATGTCAGATAATTACTTCAAAGCTCATCACAATTAACTTCTTTATTACACAACGCATTCTTGTACTGCCTCTAATAGATCCAGGAAGCCCATATTGAGTAGCTTATCTCTCTATAGGTGCACACAGTGGCAGTAGCCAGCTCCTCATCTGCTGTCTGAAATAGACAACATTTTATGAGTTGAGCTGCATTACATTCTGGCCTCCACAGAGACGTATCAACTAGCTGTCTCCTATCACCTCACAGTAATACAGTATATTGGCAATTTAAGTTTTGAGTCTGTCGACAAATGACCTTTTTGAAATGTTCTGGATCTGGACTGAGAGAAAGGGGGATTCCTTCAGCTCCTCCACACCAGCTGCATACTTTTACTCAGAGTAGCAGCGGACGTATGCACCCTCACTTATTCATCACCTCCACATTTGCAGGGGAGCCATGAAAGAAAGTACTTCAAACTCCCGCCTCATCTCCCAAGAACATTTTTCATCTTCCGAAAAGAACATGAGACGTCAGTTTTTCCTCCTGCCGCCGCATTCCACAGCTAAACTCTTTTCTCTCTCTCTTTCTCTTTTTCTCTCTCTTTCTCTCTTTTTCTCTCTTTCTCTCTCTTTCTCTTTCTCTCTCTTTCTCTCTCTTTCTCTTTCTCTCTCTTTTTCTCTCTTTTTCTCTCTCTTTCTCTCTCTTTTTCTCTCTCTTTCTCTCTCTTTTTCTCTTTCTCTTTTTTCTCTTTCTCTCTCTTTTTCTCTTTCTCTCTCTTTTTTCTCTTTCTTTCTTTTTCTCTTTTTCTCTCTCTTCTTTCTTTCTCTTTCTCTTTCTCTCTCTCTTTCTCTTTTTCTCTTTCTCTCTCTTTCTCTCTTTCTCTTTTTCTCTTTCTCTCTCTTTCTCTTTCTCTCTCTTTCTCTCTCTCTTTTCTCTCTTTCTCTCTCTTTCTCTCTCTTTCTCTCTCTTTCTCTTTCTTTCTCTCTCTTTCTCTTTCTCTTTTTCTCTTTCTCTCTCTTTCTCTCTCTCTGAACTTTTTTCCTCTTAATCCCATTGCCTAAAATGAACCTGGTACGGTCTGAAGCCCAGCCGGTCCAGGAGAATCTGTGTGGTGTCTGCAGTAGAGAGAATTAGAGTACTTCTGTTTGCCCTCCGCTCTCTCCAGCCAAGTGGAAATTAACAGAGAAGGAGACGGGCAGAGGAAGGGGGAGAGCGAGTGTGAGGAGTTAAAAGGCTGTAACAGTACCAGCACTCTCTCCACCCTGAACCAGATGAATCCAGTTTGGCTATAAAGCAATCTTCGCACAGTCTCTCTCTCTGCGCGCGCACGCTTAATTTCCCTGCCTTCATTTGGAATGCCATTATTGTTGTGAATTGTGTATCCATTTCTGTGTGTGTGCAAGACCATCATTTTGCTATCCCAGCATTGGCCAAACGCATCTCGTATGTTGTATTATTTGAGATCACATCGTGCGCTTAATGCACAGACATTGAGAGTGAAAATGCGTGACGAGGGGGAGAGCAGTGGAAGGAGACGGGAAGACGGAGAAAGACAGAGGGAGGAGAGGGACAGACAGATTGAGGCAGAGAACGAGAGAAGTGGATGAGAGAGGGCGACAGAGAGACTGCTTTAAGCGGCAGAGACTCTGGGGAAATACCCAAGCAATATCCCGACAAGCCGGGCTCTGCCACCCTGCCCCACACAATTACAATATATCTGACAAAGATATTGAGCGCAGATCCCTTGCCATTTCTGTTGATGCGCCCAGCCGTCAAGAGGCCGGGTTTTATATAAAAGTACAAAAAATGGCATTAATACTGTTTTATTGAAAAGAAGGTCCAGCCAGCCGAGGAGAATAACAATGAGTGTTTCTCCAGAGTCCTCTGCTCCTCAGATAGCAGGTGGAAGTTCGGCCGGATCACGTTGTTCAGTTAGGCTCATTACTCATTGTGCAAAAATAGAAATGGAGATTTCTAGGGGGCTGCTACCTTGACATTTAGATATTTAGAAAATACATCTGTATATACTGCAAGAAAAGCAAGGGGTTGACTGAAGCGCTAGTCACTTCCTAGCCTCTCAGGCTGCGCTATTGGGAAGGTGACCTTTCCCGTCACGCCACCTCAGACATGCACTTCGGTGACATTCGCAGAGGGGCCCGGTCTACGCTGAGCTGTACGGACGCTGAGCTGTCCGTATTAGAAGAGACAGGCTTTAGGGCAAGAGACAAGGCAACCTGTCAATGTCTGTTCGACTCTGTCCTCTGTCCTCAGAGTCAACTAGACTATGGCCAGGGCAGTCAGCTACTGCACAGCTATGTCTAAAGGACAGTGTCTTCCCCATGGCATTTTACTGAAGACACTGAAATTTACATTTACATTTACATTTAAGTCATTTAGCAGACGCTCTTATCCAGAGCGACTTACAAATTGGTGCGTTCACCTTAAGACATCCAGTGGAACAGCCACTTTACAATAGTGCATCTAAATCTTTTAAGGGGGGGGGGTGAGAAGGATTACTTTATCCTATCCTAGGTATTCCTGAAAGAGGTGGGGTTTCAGGTGTCTCCGGAAGGTGGTGATTGACTCCGCTGTCCTGGCGTCGTGAGGGAGTTTGTTCCACCATTAGGGGGGCCAGAGCAGCGAACAGTTTTGACTGGGCTGCGCGGGAACTGTACTTCCTCAGTGGTAGGGAGGCGAGCAGGCCAGAGGTGGATGAACGCAGTGCCCTTGTTTGGGTGTAGGGCCAAATTAGAAATTCTGTCTGTCAGAGGTTTAAGAGGTTCTGCATTAGCTTTTTTTTTTAAATTATCTTTTTATAAAAATTAAACATATTTAGTTTTTTAGACAATAGACCGATAAAAGACAATAGAACTTAACATTTCATAGATGTCACGCCCTGGTCTAAGTATTTTGTGTTTTTCTTCATGTATTGGGTCAGGCCAGGGTGTGGCATGGAGTTTTTGTATTGTGGTGTGTTTTGTCTTGGGGTTTTGGTGTGTATGTTAGTGGGATTGTAGCTTAGTGGGGTGTTCTAGGAAAGTCTATGGCTGTCTGAAGTGGTTCTCAATCAGAGGCAGGTGTTTATCGTTGTCTCTGATTGGGAACCATATTTAGGCAGCCATATTCTTTGGTTGTATTGTGGGTGATTGTCCTGAGTGTCTTGATGTCCTTGTTAGATGTTAGTTGACACATGTATAGGCTGTTTTCGGTTTTCGTTTCGTTTCGTTTATTGTTTTGTATTGTTCGTGTTTAGTCGTGTTTTACGTTTGAATAAACATGAATCGCAATCGACACGCTGCAGTTTGGTCCGACTCTCCTTCACCATTAGAAAACCGTTACAATAGACATGGCTCCACTTAACTAGACATGACGTTCGCTGGGACTTGATGCCCAATCTTCAATATAAAGGAAAAAGACTAATAAAGACCAAAAAATACCTATTCAGACATACTGTACATAAAATTTCAACAAACATGAATGAGATTATACTAATCAAACCCACATGTTCCCACAATATCCATACCCATCTTATTTGTTCCCATAATATTTTTTTATTCAAATTTGTCATCCTTTTGGATATTTCTAGGGCTTGTAGTAGTACTATATTCAAATAATGCATTAACGATGGAGGATCATATGATTTCCAATTGAAGTAAAAGTTTTCAAAATGATTAAGAGGCTGATTTGAAACAGCAGGATCATTACAGAGGTGCACCTTGTGCAGAGGATAATAAAAGGCCACTCTTTTAAGGTATCTTAAAAGCAGTCAGCAATTGGCATGCTGACAGCAAGAATGTCCACCAGAGCTTTTGCCAGAGAATTGAATGTTCATTTCTCTATCTTAAGCCACCTCCAAATGTTGTTTTAGAGAATTTGGCAGTACGTCCAACTGGCCTCACACCCGCAGACCATGTGTAACCACGCCAGCCCAGGACCTCCACATCCGGCTTCTTCGCCTGCGGATCGTCTGAGACTAGCCACCTGGACAGCTGATGTATCTGTGGGTTTGTACAACCAAATCATTTCTGCATAAACTATGAGAATCCATCTCGGGGAAGCCCATCTGCGTGCTCGTCATCCTCACCAGGGTCTTGACCTGACCGCAGTTCGGCATCGTAACTGATTTCAGTCGGCAAATGCTCACCTTTAATGGCCACTGGCATGCTGGAGAAGTGTACTCTTCATGAATGAATCTCTGTTTCAACTGTACCGGGCTGGTTGCGGACCAGCGTCTAGGGCGTCGTGTGGGCGAACAGTTTGCTGATGTCAACGTTGTGAACAGAGTGCCCCGTGATGGGGTAATGGTATAGACCGGTATAAGCTATGGACAACGAACGCAATTGCATTTTATCGATGGCAATCTGAATGCACAGAGATGCCGGGACGAGATCCTGAGGCCCATTGTCATGCCATTCATCCGCATGATAATGCACGGCCCCAAATCAAATTGTATTAGTCACATACACATATTTAGCAGATGTTATTGCGGGTGTAGCGAAATGCTTGTGTTCCTAGCTCCAACAGTTAGAACAATACACCTATCTAAATGCAATTGAGGAATATATAAATATCAGGATGTGCAATGTTGGAATGGCATTGACTAAAATACAGGATATACATATGAAATGAGTAAAGCCGTATGTAAACATTTATTAAAGTGACCAGTGATTCCATGTCTATGTACATAGGGTAGCAACCTCTAAGGTGCCGGGTTGAGTAGCTGGCTAGTGATGGCTATTTAAGTCTGATGGCCTTGAGATAGAAGCTGTTTTTCAGTCTCGGTCCCAGCTTTGATGCACCTGTACTGATCTCGCCTTCTGGATGATAGCGGGGTGAACAGGCAGTGGCTCGGGTGGTTGATTTCCTTGATTTATATTTTTGGCCTTCCTGTGACATCGGATGCTGTAGGTGTCCTGGAGGGCAGGCAGTGTGCCCCCGGTGATGTGTTGGGCAAAGTTCACCACCCTCTGGAGAGCCCTGCGGCAGCGGGCAGTGCAGTTGCCGTACCAGGCAGTTATACAGCCCGACAGGATGCTTTCAATTGCGCAACATGTCAAAAAGATCTGTTCACAATTCCTGTAAGCTAAAAATGTCCCTGTTCATCCAGGGCCTGCATACTCACTCACTCACTCACTCATATTGAGCATGTATGGGATGCTCTGGTTTCAGATCCTGCAATTTCGCACAGCCGTTGAAGAAGAGTGGGACAACATTCTACAAGCCACAATCAACAGCCTGAACAACTCTGTGAAGGAGCTGTGTCGCACTGCAGATACCAAGCCCCTATTTTTTTTTTTTTAATTTATTTTTAAAAAAAAAAAAACTTTTTATTATTATTAATTTATTTTTTGCTACAGTATCTGTGACCATCAGATGCATATCTGTATTCCCAGTCATGTGAAATCCATAGATTAGGGCCTAAATTATTTCAATCGAATGACTTCCTTAAATGACCTAACTCAGAAAAAAAATCTTTGAGATTGTTGTGTGTTGCTTACATATTTTTTTTTGTTCCGTGTACATCGCAAAACCTCTAGCCAACTTTCTAACTCCGCCTGTAACTTTTGGACTTCATAGCACTCCCAGAATAAATGAATTATCGAGTCATTGTTTTAAGCTTAAGACATGACTCTGCCGTTGTGCTGTATAATTTGTGAACTTTTGTCTCTTGTATGATAAATTAGTTTATACCGGATTAAGCATACCTTTTTTTTTTTTACTGTAATTATGTTCCAACACTCCCTCCTGTGCCAATATCACTTCTCTTTAGGTCTTGCTTCCAATAAGGTCTATTTTGTGATGTGGTGCTTTTTGCAGAGGATATTGCAGCACTGTGTGGTTTGGCTTATGTAGGTAGCCCTAAATGGAATTTGTGAATGCAGGATTGTACCAATCCTGTTTAATGATGTATATTACATGTGATATGTACCCATTTTCAAAGTATTTTTCTATCCATTTTCACATTTTTCCCCCTTTTCATTAACCCTTATGAACCTTGAAAAAAAAATACTGTTGCTTTGAAGTCAACCCAATGCTTTGAAAATGACCCTTACTGCCTCTGAACCATAAATGACCTTGATCTCGTGACATTACTGTCCTTAATGCATTTACCATGGACTACTGTCATTCTGTCAAATTGTAGATTGGTATTTTAGGTTATACGTTGTATACTACTGCTAGATACTATACTGTAAATGTAGAATAATGCTATGGTATACTTCTACACTTCACAATTGGTGACTGGGGGGTGGATATCCGTGTCCTAAATCTTATTTGGTCTTATTGGGGTCAAGGGGATCATAAAGTCCAGGACAGAGATCGCGCGCGCACACACCTAAAGCGCTGACTCCACTGCCACCAGAATGGAGGGTCCGACACTTGGACTATATAGACCTAGATTTTTAGAAAATATGTAATATTATAACGAGCCTTCATAACACTATATGCACAGTGACCACTTTTCAGAACTCATTCAAGTAATACTGAACAATAATATTAACAAACAATGCAACAATTTTAGTTCATATAAGGAAATCAGTCATTTTAAATAAATTCATTATGCCCTAATCTATGGATTTCACATGACTGGGAATATAGATATGCATCTGGTCACAGATGCCTTGAAAAGAAGGTAGGGGCGTGGATCAGAAAACCAGTCAGTGTCTGGTGTGACCACCATTTGCCTCGTGCAGCGCGACACATCTCCTCCACAGAGTTGATCAGGCTGTTGATTGTGGCCTGTGGAATGTTGTCCCACTCCTCTTCAATGGCTTTGCAAAGTTGCTGGATATTGGCGGCAACTGGAACACGGTGTCATACACGTAAATCCAGAGCATCCCAAACGTGTTCAATGGGTGACGTCTGGTGTGTGTGCAGGCCATGGAAGAACTGTGACATTTTCAGCTTCCAGGAATTGTGTACAGATCCTTGCGACATGGGGCCGTGCATTATCATGCTGAAACATGAGGTGATGGTGGCGGATGAATGGCACGACAATGGGCCTCAGGATCTCGTCACGGTATCTCTGTCCATTCAAATTGCCACCAATAAAATGCAATTGTGTTTGTTGTCCGTAGCTTAAGCCTGCCCATACCATAACCCACTGCCACCCTGGGGCACTCTGTTCACAACGTTGTCATCAGCAAACCGCTCATCCACACAACGCCATACACGTGGTCTGCGGTTGTGAGGCTGGTTGGAAGTATTGCCAAATTCTCTAAAACGACATAGTAGAGATTCAATTTTTTGTCAACAGCTCTGGTGGACATTCCTGCAGTCAGCATACCAATTGCACGCTCCTTCAAAACTTGAGACATCTGTGGCGTTGTGTTGTGTGACAAAACTGCACATTTTAGAGTGGCCTTTTTTTGTCCCCAGCAGAAGGTGCACCTGTGTAATGATCATGCTGTTTAACCAGCTTCTTGATATGCCACACCTGTCATGTAGATGGGTTATCTTGACGAAGGAGAAATGCACACTAACAGAGATGTGAACAAATTTGTGCACAAATTGAGAGAAATAATCATTTTGTGCTCATGGAAAATTTCTGGGATCTTTTATTTCAGCTCATGACACATGGGACTAACATGTTGCTTTTCCCAAACCCTTCTTGTAAGGGTTGATACATTTTGTTAGGGCAAATCAAGTCTGCAATTTTTCAAGTGGAAATTACAAACTTTAGAAGCCTTTTTAAACCTTGAATACACTGAAAGTGTGCATTTCCTACAAAAACCTGATCACATTTTAAGATCCTACATCTGTAAATGCTTTAGCACACTATGCAAAACTAATATACGAACTAGGTGTATACAGGCATATTATACAGGCGGAATTCATTATAGATGCGTGTAAATATAGTATTAATTCACTGAATATATTTACGAGAGCGATACATTTACTCTGTTAAAAAGGATTGGCTTAGATACAATTAGGTTAAATGGAATTGACGCGAGACAGACGGCGTAGATCTAGTGTACGTACATATTTTAGATTTTAATATGCATACAGTAAATACTGAACTTATTGATAGGTCCTTCCTCTTACACACACACAAACACAGCAGCTGGATATGGAGGGGAATCCTCATGGGGCTTCGAGGGTTGAGAGAATGTGCGTGTGTTACAGATTTGTAAAGGACCTACATCAGGGAACTGTTTGATCTACAGTGCTCCCTTTGACCTACAGAATTTACAAAAAAGTGTGTGTGTGAAGGAACATCATGTTATAAACACCATTCTGGCATGGCTAAAATTATGAATATGTTTTGCTCTGGGTGGTTGATGGGGACGTACCCCTGCACCCCCATCTTTTGTGTGCGTTAAGGCACAATCTAATTCGCATTGAAATCGCAATATTGAATTAGCTTATTCGACGATTTCAGCCACACCGTTGCTGACGGGTGTATAAAATCGAGCACACAGCCATGCGATCTCTATGGACAAACATTGGCAGTAGAATGTTCTTACTAAAGAGCTCAGTGACTTTCATAGGATGCCACCTTTCCAACAAGTGGGTTTGTCAAAGGGTGGACCAACTCCAAAAATAATGCCCATGGTTCCTTGCAGGTAACCATGGTTGACAGAGGAATAACATTGATTCCAAGCACCACCCTCCTTTTGAAGCTTCCAGTCTGTTATTCAAACTCAATCAGCATAACCGAGTGATCGGCAGTCTTGTCCTTGTCAACACTCACACCTGTGTTAATGAGAGAATCATTGACATGTCAGCTGGTCCTTTTGTGGCAGGGCTGAAATGCAGTGGAAATGTTTTTGGGGGGATTCAGGTCATTTGCATGTCAAATAGGGACTTTGCAATTAATCTGATCACTCT
This sequence comes from Oncorhynchus nerka, assembly GCF_034236695.1. Taxonomy (NCBI): domain Eukaryota; kingdom Metazoa; phylum Chordata; class Actinopteri; order Salmoniformes; family Salmonidae; genus Oncorhynchus; species Oncorhynchus nerka. The sequence goes on from NC_088402.1 coordinate 42,820,316, forward strand.
TCATAACATTCTGGAGTATATACAAATTGCCATCATAGAAATTGAGGCAGTAGACTAGAAATTAATATTTGTGTGTTTCTCAAAACTTGCTCTAAGAGTAATCAGGACCTCAGACTGGGACGAAGGTTCACCTTCTCACTGGACAACAACTCCCTAAGCACACAGCCAGGACAATGCAGGAATGGCTTTGGGACAAGTCTCTGAATGTTTTTGAATGGCCCAGCCAGAGCCTGGACTTGAACACGATCAAACATCGCTGGAGAGACCTGAAAATAGCTGTGCAGTGACGCTCGCCATCCAACCTGACAGAGCTTGAGAGGATCTACAGAGAAGAATGGTAGGAACTCCCCAAATACAGGTGTGCCAAGCTTGTAGCGTCATACCCAAGAAGACTCAAGGCTATAATCGGTGTCAAAGGTGCTTTAACAAAGTACTGAGTAAAGGGTCTGAATACTTATGTAAATGTGATTATTTGTTTTATTTTTTATACATTTGCAAAAATTATCTAAAAACCTGTTTTTGCTTTGTCATTATGAGGTATTGTGTGTAGATTGAGGGAAAAACGATTGAATCCATTTTAGAATAAGGCTATTCGGAAAGTATTCCGTTACAAACTGTATTCTGAGTTTACATGCTGTTCAGTTGGGTCAAATGCCATCAACAGATTATTCCAAACAAGAACATTTTTTTTATTTAGCCTTTATTTAACTAGGCACGTCAGTTAAGAACAAATTCTTATTTACTGAGGCCACCCGGGTGGCGCAGTGGTCTAGGGCACTGCATTGCAGTGCTAGCAGTGCCACCAGAGACCCTGGTTTCACGCCCAGGCTCTGCCGCGACCGGGAGGTCCGTGGGGCGACGCACAATTGGCCTAGCGTCGTCTGGGTTAGGGAGGGTTTGGCCGGTAGTGATATCCTTGGCTCATCACGCACTAGCGACTCCTGTGGCGGGCTGGGTGCAGTGCACGCTAAACAGGTCGCCAGGTGCACGGTGTTTCCTCCGACACATTGGTGTGGCTGGCCTCCGGGTTGGATGCGCGCTGTGTTAAGAAGCAGTGCGGCTTGGTTGGGTTGTGTTTCGGAGGACGCATGGCTTTCGACCTTTGACTCTCTACCGATGAGACAAGATAGTAAGAGTCTTGGATACTACGAAATTGGGGAGAAAAGGGGGTCACATTCAAAACAAAACAAAAATCTATTCTTATTTACGTTTGACAGCCTACACCGGCCAAACCCGGACGGCCATATGGGACTCCCAATCATGGCCAGTTGTGGTACAGCCTGGATGCTGCTTTCCACTTTGCTTCTTAATATACAGTACATTAGTATTCACACTCCTTGAGTTTTCACACATTGTGTTACAGCCTGAATTTAAAATGGATGAAATTGAGATTTTGTGTCACTGGCCTACAGAACCGCACAATGTCAAAGTGGAATCATGTTTTTTAGAATTTTTTTACAAATTAGATGAGATTTGTTTTTGTTGCCCATATCGTGTGTGTGTGGTGTAATGTTGGCCACCTCCGAGAGGAGCTGCCGCTCAGCCTCGCCCAGCACAGTGTTTGCAGAAGTGAAGTCTTTTTAGCCTCCATTAGCCTCCTCCGGTAGAGGTGGGATTAGCAGAATACAAATGCTATATTCTCAGGTCTCCACTGACTAGTATCACAGGTGACCTGGCTGGGCAAGTCAGTATTCCATGTCTGAGGATGTCTGGAGATGACGTGGAAGTAGGTTCAAGTAGGTTTTGGTTTTGCTAGGGTGTTGTTGACTGGGATGGTGGATGGACGTAAGCAATCTGCCTCTCGTAGTCTTGCTTCAGACAGACGTTTCATCCATATTTCGCAAATGTCACATTTCTAAGTGTTTAAAGTTTAAGTTTAAGCAACAACAAAAAAAACTTAAAGGTTTAACCATTCGGAGTTAATGGCTAAGGGTTTGGGATCGTTTTTTATTTTTTATTTTTTTTTAAGCCAATCCGAAACCCTTAACTCTTACCTTAACCCTTTGTAGTTCATGCCTAAACTTAACCCTAACCTTAAATTCAGTTACACTTACAAATTTGACATTTGTAGCAACTTCGAAATGTCACGTTAGAGAGACGTGGATGAATGTTTAATTCTGACCTGAAGTTGAAATTGCCACTTCTCGTCCTCTCCACAGAACTGCTGACAAAGGACTTGCGGAGAAATATGATTTTGGGGGCAGCAGGTGTTTAAGGAATGCTAAGCATCTCTGCTTTCAATATATTATATGCAAACTATTAGTGATCGGAATACACAAAAGGTATTTGGCAGGGTTTAATAGTTGCGTTGTGTGACTAGAGCGCGTTTTTAAGGCTTGTGTTTGACCTTGAACATTTCAAATCTTGGACTCGCGCATGCTTCATTTGTCTGACATACCATGCCGTGTATTTATAATGGAACGTGGCTTCTATCAATGGTCGAGCCTGGCAACATGTACTTTCTGCATTTCTTATAGGGGAGCAAGTTCTAGCTCAAGAGCAAGTGCCACCAATGCCTCACTGTAGAAAACGGTACTGGCAGTTGGTATTGTCCGTCAGAAAGCCTCCGTCTTCATTTCTATAAAAGATCCACGGGGAGGGAGAGACACCATTTACCCCCATTTGTACATCGTTACAACACTGTGTATATACATTAGTATGACGTTTGTAATGTCTTTATTCTTTTGGAACTTCTGTGTGAGTAATGTTTACTCTTCATTTTTGTTTATTTTTACATCTACTTCACTTGCTTTGGCAATGTTAACATATGTTTCCCATGCCAATAAAGCCCCATGAATTGAATTGAGAGCGTTGTTGCTAGGTTGTGCTAGGCCATAGAGATGGAGGTAACACCGAGGACACAGACAGACTTCTAGCCATCTTCTATCACCACTCAGCCTCCTCCTCCAGTCTCATCAGCTCTGTTCCTTTTCTCCTTCCCCACAGCATTCTCTTCTCCATCAGTCTCTCTCCTCCCATCGTCCCTCTCTCCTCCCATCGTCCCTGTCTTCAGTGTCTCTCACTCACGCTCACAGCAACACTGTCTGACAGACTGATAGCAGATCTCTGTGTTGATGGAGGAACACACCCACTCTGTCACTGTCTGGGCTCTGCTCTGCAGTACTGCTAGCTAGATGTCAGCGGGATTATAGTTCTATCAGACAGAGAGATATTCCAGGGAGGCATTGCCCGGACTTGTTTCTGTCTGTGGAACTGCAATGAAAGTGAACAGAGTTATGGTGAGCGTTGTACAAGTAACCAGTATCTTACCATAATCTGATATGAAGCTATAGCACAGAGCTGACATATACTGCTTTGAAAAGAAAGAAGCATGTGTGCACACACACACACACACACACAGACTTCTCTCCATTCAGAGTGACATCAGTTAACTAGTTTGTGTTAGTAAACTGCTTTCTGATTCCCAGGAGACTCTTTGCATAATGTATAGGGGACTATATACCCTGTTCAAATTGATGGTTATTTAAGCCTGCGTTATGCCTGACTGCAGATCACTGGCAACATAAATTGCAAAACTTCGCTCTACATTCGCTCGTCATCACCCCTATTGTTGACAACTTCCCAATGTAGTGTGTGTTTGTCTGCACAGTACTGTATATGTTTGCAGTAATATTTATCGCCCTGGAACCTTGGCCATTTTTACAGACTTATTCCATACACAATGTCATTGGTCTGGAGGGAGAGGCTCGTCACGGGAAATAAATGCACTTTACCCTGAGAGCCAATGACTCGTATGGCAACCCCGAGCACGCGCGCACACACACACACACACACAGCACCATGTATTGTTCTCCAGGGGGGAGCCATAATCTAAATCTAATTGTTTTATAGCGAAACAGGAGAAAAACAGCAGACTGGAGTCAGTCTCAGGGGTTTGAATGTTGAACGGGTTAGGATCTGCATCCAGGGAAAGGAACACCAAATCTACATTGTGCTGGAGCTGTTGGAACTACGACCCACATCCTGGCATCTGTGGCCTGTGAAGGAAAAAAAGCCATTTGTGCTCTGTAATAGCTTACAGGTGATGTACAGTCAACGAGAGCTGGTTTGTTGTTTCCAAAGAATATGCATAACGTAGGAAGGTTGTAGTTTGTGCTTTTCGGCGTCCTCCGACTGCTGACATGCCATGTAAACCAAAACCCACGGTTAGCCACGGGTTCCGTTTCAATTTAACGACACTGTCTGTATTCTTTTGATTTGTTTATATGCAATGTAACTGTAAACAAGTGTTTGCCGTCATCAAAAGGCCGAACCGGTCATATAAAAACCACAGTTTACCCTGTGTGCATTCCTCTGACTGATGACGTGACGTACAGCCCTCATTTCCTCTCAATCTCTTCCCCTCTGTCCCTCTCACTCTGCACTCGCTCTTTCCCTCTCATTTTCACTCTCCTCCAGCTCGCTCTCGCTCTGAGCGGTCGGTGTGTGTGTGTGGCTGCGTTACAATGATGTAAAACGCTCCTTTTTTATTATGGCAGCTCCCAAATTGCCCTGAAGTGGCTTGTTGTGTAATTGCAGGTTGGGGCAAAGAGGGGAAGGAGTCAAGTCACTCCCGCTGACACAGTGGCCTCATCCTCCTCGGCAGGGAAAAAAGAAAAAAACGCTCCTCTCGGTCTTTAACTCCCCTTAAGCGCCTCGTCTAGGCCGCCGCCTCCATCACGGGCACACCTTGATTAAGATCTCCTGGAGCCAGGCAGCAATTACCCACCAGCCAGGTTGGTGGTGTCTTGCAGGGGGGAGGAGAGATGGAAAGATGGGGAGAGAAAGAGGAGTATCTGTCAGGACCAGGAATTGTACTGCTGCCGCCATCTCTTTGCCATCAACTGTCAGCCGTCGCTGATAAAGACAACCCAGACAAAGGATCTTCATGTGTATCCCCCCCCGTCTCTCCTTTCTTCCCTCTTCTTGCTTTGTTGCCATTGTCATCCGTCTTCCCTGCCCCCACTTTCTTCAAATTAGCGCCTGCATTACCTATCAGTCAGTAGACTTTAGGCTGGAGTGTGGGAGCAGATGGAGAGCGGTATAAACTGTCATTCTCATTAGATGCCTCAACCCTCCTAGACACACACACACACACACACACGCAGCCACCACACTGACTGACTTAGTCACTTGTGTTTTCAGGTGACTGTTTTGTCGTCGTCTGACGTATCGGATCCGTTTTATTTTGGGTGATTTGCTGAGCCGATTGCCTTTCTGCTTCAACGCTGCGAGGTGTCAGGCCGTTGGTGCACGACCTACCTGCTCTCCACTGTTCCATGACGGCAAACTCATCTTCCCTTTTCAAGTCTTAATGAATCTTATCATTTTACGCTGGTGGGGTTTATCCTCGTTTTTCGCCCAGTCTAACTTCGTTTCCCTGCGATCAGGGTTGACCGAGTACATTACTTATGTATTTGCAGAGGGCTTTTTACTTACAGATGTTAATCACAAAGCTTGTTACATTAAGAGCAACCATTGAAGTGGGGGGGGGTTTAATAAAAGGGGTAAGAACAGTAGGCGATACAAGATACCCCAAAACAATAGAGGCGACGAGGACAAAACAATAGTGCTGATTCATCGGAAGACGTTGCGAAGCAAATCGTGTTAGTATGCTTATTTTGACACTCATCTTGTGGGGATACACACACCTGGATGCACTTGACCAGTTATATGTTGAAGAGCATAGACACTTACGAAGTCATGTTCTCATTCTTACCAAGTCACTTTCTCGCACGTAGAAGTGTTAGCGCAAGGCTGAATGTCAGAAGGCGAACATGGACTTCCTAATTGGTCAGGAAAGGCGATTTTAATGAGCCAATGTGAGATGGGCATGGCTTTAGTCTTCGAGTCCTAGTTTTAAATCAGATTTGTATTGCGCTAACGACTAATTATTGTTCGAGAAATCCTGGTGTGTTTTCAAATTAGCACCAAGGCGCTCTTGTGGGGGGAAAAAAGTGACAGATTAGTCATTTAAAAAAACTTAATTTACTTAAATAATTAACACGGTGAAGGTTTCACTGGATGCCAAATCTCAGGATGTGATCGACTACACTGTCAAAGTGCCGTCCGTAGAGCATCTCTCGCTCTCTTTCTCAATGAACCGTTTTTACATTAGTCCATTTGGCAGACTCTTTTTACCCAGAATGACTCACAGTAAGTGCATCATCTTAAGGGAGCTAGTTGAGACAACCACATAAGTCAAAGTAGGCAAAACATCTCTTCAATAAAGCAGCTATCAGAAAAGTTGGCACTTGTAAGAAGAGACAAGTGCAAGAAAGGCAAGGGTGTTCTTTTTTTTGGAGGGGGGCTCCTTTAGATATCTACAAAGCCTACAGTTCTATACATTCTCCTAATACTGTATAAAGGTACATGAAATAAGCATAGGCCTACGTATGACATTTGCAGCTATAAATGCATAATTGTTAGATACACGCTAATTGTCAGACCGTTGTACACTGCTCTGTATTTGCATATGGGCTAGGCACTGCATCTTCATTCTACTCTAGTTGTTAAACCTGTTTGTTTTGGGGGGTTTTGAATAGATTAGTTTTTGTGCTCGATTTTGACAAATCTGTGATTTTTAATTCCCTCTTTCTGCCCCTAATATAGAATTGTGGGGGAAGCAGTATGCCCCATTTCCTGTAAAAGGAGTGATTGTCATAGGTGCTTAAGTAGAAAATTGATTTGCAATTGTCTCCCTGCTTCACTGCCTTCTTTCAAGGCTCTCAACAGACAGTCAGAGGGAGGATGGGGGGAGGAGAAGGAGATGTAAAAGAGGAAGATGTGTAATTGCGGATCACAAGGGTAGCGTCTTGTGTCCTCTTCTCAAACCCTCCTCCCCTACTCTTGTTTTTTTATATATATAATTTTTAATCTCTCACTCTCTTTCACCCACCCCTGTTGCTGCTCCCTCACGTTTACTCTCTTGCTGTATTCCATCTGTCAACTCTCTCTCTGTCCCCCCCCCCACCAATTACCCTTTTAACAGTCCTTTTTTTTCTACCCATAGCTGACGTGGCTTAAGTTTGACATTTCACCATCATCACTTAGCAGGAGGAGCAGAACCAAAGGTGCATGCTCTGCTTGGTTAGTGTGGTAGGCGGGTGCGACCTATCCTCTCCCTCCTTTAGTAAACACAGGCTTCTCTCAGTCACACTGGGCCCTGATTGGCCCGGGGGTGGAGGGGGAGGAGCTGCTGCTGTCCACTCGCAGGACAGATGTCTCAGGCTGTGATTAGTCATTGGGTGTGGGCGGTGAGAACAGGTGACACATTGATCTGGAACGCGTGAGAACGAATGGTGCCACGCCGATGAGTCATGATTTGAGCGCAAACGGTACTTTTTTTTCTGTCACTTCTCCATCAGTCCATATCCCCCCAGAAATGTGTATTGAGCCACTACTGAGGCTCATACATTTTGAAGTAAGTTTTACTCACTCACCAATATACTGTAAGATCGACTGTTGATATTTGGCGAGTGACTCCCTGTCTCATCCAATAGACCTCGAGTGGATGAGATTAGTTCCACCCCGTACTGTCCAAAGATATTTGTGTAGTTGGAGTGCTGCTGTATATAACGCAAATCTATTAGTACTTATAAGCAGTATCTTGTAGTAGTATAAGCCTAATACTGTAGTAGTATAAGACCATACATTCCATTTGCCCCTCACTAGACTCATTCACCAACTGTGTCTTTTATATAACTGGCTTGCTTGCAGATACCATACTGTCATCAGGCTCCCTCTGTGTTCTTATGTACCCACAGGTAAATATATTACTTTATATCAGCGCCACTGTACTGTAACAGTGTAGCGCCACACATCACTGAACAGCTCCATAGAGCTCTACAGCAGAAAGGCCACATAGACTTGAGGGCATGCTGGGACACGCTGCAGCGGTGGATGGGTAACGACGACGGCCTCGCTAGGTGACACTTACTCCCCCGAGGTCTCTCCCCGGCACGATACGAGTATTAATATTTATCATACGGTAGCCCGCAGATGCCCCTGCCCATATCCACCGGGACCTACACATAGCTTGGCACTTGCATAATATCCCATTTTTACCACAGGTTAATATATATACAGGTCTACGGCAGTTAAGGTGATTGTGCCCTCTTGCTCAAGGGTACAGGGAGAGCATTGGTAACATTAGCACCCCCCCCCCCCCACTGGGAATGGAACTTGCGTGAGTCTTCGGTGGTCACGTGTCTGGCTCCCACAGCTGTTTCCATAATTCACCTGTGTGTTGCGACCAGAGTTATGCGGCCCCATAATGTTCCCTTTGAACCCTCCCTCGTTGGGGCCTGTAATTATCATGTCATAGACTGCTGTAATGGCTTCACTACGTCTGTATGTGCCAAGTGAGATGCCACCGCCGCAAGTCTGCTTTCAGAAGTTTGTAAGATAATCGTTAGCTTTGTGGCGTGTAAGCTAGCTACATTTACATTTACATTACATTTAAGTCATTTAGCAGACGCTCTTATCCAGAGCGACTTACAAATTGGTGCTTTCACCTTATGACATCCAGTGGAACAGCCACTTTACAATAGTGCATCTAGGTCTTTTAAGGGGGGGGGGGGAGAAGGATTACTTTATCCTATCCTAGGTATTCCTTAAAGAGGTGGGGTTTCAGGTGTCTCCGGAAGGTGGTGATTGACTCCGCTGTCCTGGCGTCGTGAGGGAGTTTGTTCCACCATTGGGGGGCCAGAGCAGCGAACAGTTTTGACTGGGCTGAGCGGGAACTGTACTTCCTCAGTGGTAGGGAGGCGAGCAGGCCAGAGGTGGATGAACGCAGTGCCCTTGTTTGGGTGTAGGGCCTGATCAGAGCCTGGAGGTAGTGAGGTGCCGTTCCCCTCACAGCTCCGTAGGCAAGCACCATGGTCTTGTAGCGGATGCGAGCTTCAACTGGAAGCTGTATAGCTAGCCAAGAGTGCGGTGTGTGTCTAGTCACTCGTCATAGCCTGGTATCTGGTCGGTATCAGGGCCAAGAGTTTTAGTATGATGACCTACAACATCTGTTGTGTCACACTTGCGACAAGCCCAAACTAAAGACGAGCCTTCTGATGCAGGGTTCAGCTTTATGGTTTGCTGCACCTTGTCCCTACTTTCAGTAAGGACATGAGAGATTTGTCAGTGGGCGGTCGATGCATGGTTTTCATTTAGGTAACAGAATCAAAGAGTTTAGTAATGAAGTCCAGACTTGCCCATTTCTCCACCTTTTTTCTTTCTTTCCCACCTCTCTAGCACACACGAGGGGGGGGGCGGTTGTACTTAACCCAAAATGAGTCAATTCAACTCACACCCACATGCCAAAGCACCAAGTTGCTCATGCAGATCTAATTGTTTTGTCGAATTGATTCCTTATTTCATTGCGAGACCCAGCGAATTTAATTTCTACATGAAACGCAGCTCCACTCTGGGAATAAGAGCGATTTCAGAAAGTTTTTCAGGGACTGAAGGCCTCCAAATGAGATTTTTTTTGTTGTTGTTGATTGGTGATATGATTGCGTGGGAGGATTCGGATGTTCTCCTCGGCCCACTCCTATTACCGCCCAGTCTTGGAAGGGTTGTAATTTGTTTAGCTCACTTGTTCCATTTAGACTAGAATGTACAGACAAATCTGTATATTAGGAACTGGTTTGTCTTGTTGCCTGGTGACGCAAGCACCCCACTGGATTTGACTACTGCTACTTCAACCGAGAAAAGCAATTGTAAGTAGAAAGTAGATGACATTACAAGTGATAGTAGATAATGATCATTATCCTGGTTAGATTCAATTAAATAAATGTATGCTTTTTTTTTTATTCTTTTTTTTTTATCGTGTGAGACTAGTGTCTGCTGTATATATGTTTTTGATTTCTTCTAGCTAACTAAATAAACACAGTGAAAGGTTATAACCTGTGTAGAGGGAGGAAAGCATTCCACCATACCTCACACAACCCATGAGCCAAGACTACCGCCTTGTCGTGCAAAGCTGTTTTTCCTCTCGCACCCTCTCTCTCTCCTTCCACATTTGACCTTGTTGAAACGAATTTTGCACTCAGCCGAGAGACATTGAGTACATTCTGCCATTTGAGTTGGCAGAATGGGAGACAAATCAGATCCCATTACCACGCGGATATAAAGAGTTGTCAACCCCGCAGGATGTGAGGTCATCGCACACAAATGCCATGCGGCTCAAAGTTGTTGTGGAGATCAAAATGCCGAGGCCCAAACAACATTGTGATTCCTTCCTGGACTCACTTCCTCATCTTCCCCAACGAACTCCATCCCTTCTGTTGAGTCATCATTTCTACAGAAAAATACATTCGCTTCAGTGACGAAAGACTGGCTGATGGTCCCCTTAACCTTAGCTATTCCCCCTTTCTTAAAATTGGACGATATAAGATCATGTCTTATACTGGTTGACTTTGAATGACTCCTATCACATTGACTTTGAATTGAGTTGTCGTCAACATCAAATATGTTGACATCGAAGAGACCTTTTTGTCTGGGTGAGGAAGCTAAAGGATTCAAGGCGTCTCATCAAGACAGCTCTACGAATACTTGGTGGTCTTGCAGACATATTCCATAGACAGTGAATGGAAGAAAAATTAAAACAATTCATGTGAAAGCTACCCATGAACAAAAATATAAAACGCAACATGTAACAATTTCAAAGATTTTACTGAGTTTACAGTTCATCTAACGAAATAATTCAATTGAAATGCATTCATTAGGCCCTAATCTATGGATTTCACATGACTGGGAATACAGATATGCATCTGGTCTGCGGTTGAGACCTGTTGGACATACTGCCAAATTCTCTAAAATGACAAGAGGCGGATTATGGTAAAGAAATGAAGAAATTAATTGCATGCTCCCTCAAAACATAGGACCAATACTTTACATATTGCATTTATATTTTTGTTCAGTGTATACAGCTGAAGTCGGAAGTGTACATGCATACACTTTGGCTGGAGTCATTCAAACTAGTTTTTCAACCACTCCACAAATTTATTGTTAACAAACTATAGTTTTGGCAAGTCGGTTAGGACATCTACTTTGTGCACGACACAAGTCATTTTTCCAACAATTGTTTACAGACAGATTATTTCACCTATAATTCACTGTATCACAATTTCAGAGGGTCAGAAGTCTACATACACTAAGTTGACTGTGCATTTAAACAGCTTGGAAAATTCCAGAAAATGTCATGGCTTTACAAGCTTCTGATAGGCTAATTGACATCATTTGAGTCAATTAGAGGTGTACATGTGGTTGTATTTCAAGGCCTACCTTCAAACTCAGTGCTTCTTTGCTTGACATCATGGGAAAATCAAAGGAAATCAGACAAGACGTCAGGAAAAAAAATTGTAGACCTCCACAAGTCTGGTTCATCCTTGGGAGCAATTTCCAAACGCCTGAAGGTACCACGTTTATCTGTACAAACAATAGTACGCAAGTATAAACACCATGGGACCACACAGCCGTCATACTGCACAAGAAGGAGATGAACGTACTTTGGTGCGAAAAGTACAAATCACTCCCAGAACAACAGCAAGGGACCCTGTGAAGATACTGGAGGAAACGGGCACAAAAGTATCTATATCCACAGTAAAATGAGTCCTATATCGACAACCCAAATTATTGTGGGAAACTTGTGGAAGGCTACCCAAAACGTTTGACCCAAGTTAAACTATTTTAAAGGCAATGCTACCAAATACTAATTGAGTGGACGTAAACTTCTGACCCACTGGGAATGTGATGAAAGAAATAAAAGCTGAAAGAAGTAATTCTCTCTACTATTATTCTGACATTTCACATTCTTAAAATGAAAGTGATGATTCTAATTTTTACCTGGATTAAATGTCAGGAATTGTGAAAAACTGAGTTTAAATGTATTTGGCTAAGGTGTATGTAAACTTCCGACTTCAACTGTATATCCTAGATTTAAAAGACAATGAATGTATCTTTGGAAGCTGCAGTGCGTTGTAACCCTAATTGATGTAGCACAAGACGCCGTGCTCACATTGCCCTGGCATTCCTTGGATGGAACTAAAGTTGATGACATTGAGGTGTTGTAGGGAGCGAGCCGAAAGTCTCACGCCTGGAACAGACAGGGAAAGCAATTCTATTCTCTAGGCGCACAATGCAGGATGGTGCGCTCCAGCTAAATAAATGATCAGGGGGCTATTTTTAAGCCGAAGTGTAACTGCTGTAGTCCTCCGAGCAGGAGCCGCGAAGAGGCTGCCGAGAGCCACATCAGGGAATAGCTCTCCATCTTTCTCCCCTCTCTCTCGCTCCCTCACTCTACCCTTGCCTCTCTCTCTCTCTCTCTCTCTCTCTCTCTCTCTCTCCTTTCCTTTTCTCCCAACCCGCCCTGCCTGCCACCTCTTCTCTTTTTCTCGCTTTATCGGTTTCGTTCCCAGCTTCATTCACTCTCCACCTCTTTCTTCTTTACCCTTTTCATATGTAAAAAGGTTTTTCTACTGTGCTAGGGTATTTTGCTTATTGCCCAGACTATAGGGACTCCGGGCGTTCTATTCTATTGTAATAAACAATAACAGTTTTTTGAACTAGACAGGGAGGAGAAACATATAAGAGCCACCCCAAACGTAGCACAGAGCAGGAGTAGAGTGACATTAGAGCATATTGAGCCATGCACTGCCACACAATCATATCGTATGCGTATTGGCCCTCCTGTAACAGCTTTCCTCCTATGGGAGATCGGAGAAACTTAGAAAAGTTTGAGACTTGAAGTAAGCCCCTACATGTTTGGCAGCTTTAGATGTGTGTTTTGGTATGGGTGATGGGACACTCCCGTGCTGGTGTTTAATAGCCCACCGTTAATCATGGGCGCAGGGTTAGGTTCTACAAGGTTAATGACGCCTGTAGCAGAGCTCTCGAGTGTGTCCCATTCCTCAGGTATTTATCAGTGTCAGGAGAAACCTGCGCTGTGCGGTAGACCTGGGCTAGGCTGCAGCTCCCATCCCTCTCCTACCTCTCTCTGCTTCCCTAACTTTGCAGAAGGAACAAGGAGTGGTGCCAAAACTGCAGTAGAATACCTGAGCCCCAAAGTAAAAGCGATTGTTCAGCAACCTGCGATGTGTGCGCTGTAGCAACAAGCTGTACCAGAGATAGCTAGTCTCGGTAATCTAGACTCAAACATTTCACAAACTACTCGATAACGATACAATTTATATTACGTAGATTCCTGTATAAATCAAATGTCATTTGTCACATGTTTGGTAAACAACAGGTGTAGACTTAAGTGAAATGCAGAGTTGAAGTTAAAATAGAAATAGTGACATGAGAAATGAACACAGTGAATAACAAATAACAATAACAAGTCAAAAATAACTTTGCTATATACAGAGAGTACCAGCACTGAGTTGATGTGTAGAGGTACGAGGTAATTGAGGTAGCTATAGTGCCTTCAGAAAGTATTCCCAGCCTGAATTTAAAATGGATTCAATTGAGATTGTGGGTAACTGGTTTACACACTACCCCATAATGTCAAAGTACAATTGTTTTTTGACATTTTAAATGTCTTGAGTCAAGTATTAAACCTTTTGGTTATGACAAGCCTGAATAAGTTGCATGAGTAAAGATTTGCTTAACTAAGTTGCATGGACTCATTCTGTGTGCAATAATTCTGTTCATGCTTTTTGAACGACTACCTCATCTCTGTACCCCACACATACTATCTGTAAGGTCCCTCACTCGAGCAGATTCAACTACAAAGACCAAGGAGGTTTTCCAATGCCTCACAAAGAAGGGCACCTATTGGTAGATGGGTAAAAAGAAAAAAGCAGACATTGAATATCCGTTTGAGCATGGTGAAGTTATTAATTACACGTTAGATAGTGTATCAATACACCCAGTCACAACAAAGATACAGGCGTCCTTCCTAACTCAGTTGCCAGAGAGAGAGGAAAACAGTAGTGTGTGTGTGCGCGCGCGTGTGCGCATAGTCCATGAAAGAGTTAGTAAAAAAAATAATAAGAATTGCAGGTAGTCCAGGTAGCAAGTTGATTAGCTATTTAGCAGTCTTGTTTAGCAGTTAGCTAATGCTAATACAGCTAGCGCCTGTGCTACAACTGGTTTTATAGCTGTAACCAGTGTTTGAGATATAGCAAGTACACTACTAGCTACAACCAATATCTTTGCATTCGCCAATGGTGGAGCTACAATATACAACTCTTGTGCTTTAATGCAATAACACTGTAACCGCCCTGAAAGTGGAGGATCTTGAAGCAGTCGCCACCATCGTCAAACCTCTCAGGACCACCTACAGTGGCCCTCGTGGCACATTTACAGTACAGTACTTTCAGCAATTCTGCACTCACACCTTTGTTTGTTTGTGTGGTTTTTGTGTGTGTCGCATCACTGAAAGCTCTAGAGGAGAAGTGAGTTCTGCGCTAAAGAAGAGAACAGAGCACTGGTAATGAGTTAAGTACAGTAGGGTCCTCTGGCGAGTACCATTACATGTCGTAAATAACTTAGTACGATGCCATGATGCCTCCATGCTCTATGATGGTTTACAGGTAACTACCAAAATAAAGAAACTCCAATATAAAGTGTCTTTATAGACTGTTGGGCCACCACGAGCCAGAACAGCTTCAATGCACCTTGGCATAGATTCTACAAGTGTCTGGAACTCTTGGAGGGATGCTACACCATTCTTCCATTTGGTTTTGTTGATGGTGGTGGAGAATGCGGTCTCGGGCACAGCTCCAGAATTCTCCCATTAGTGTTCAATTGGGTTGAGATCTGCTGACAGACGGCCATGGCATATGGTTTACATAGTTTTCATGCTTATCAAACCATTCAGTGACCACTCGTGCCCTATGGATGGGGGGGATTGTCATACTATGGGGGCATAGCCATGGTAGCCAAATAATGGCCTGCTCTGCATTTTTATACATGACCCTAAGCATGATGGGATGTTAATTGCTTAATTCATTCCGGAACCATAGAAGCACCTGCTTTCAATATACTTGTGGTATCCCTCATTTACTCTAGTGTTTCTTCTATTTTGGCAGTTACTTGTATTATGATTTCCTGCCACATACACACACACCCTTCCCTTACCCCAAACCCCCAATCAGGCCCATATTCCCCCAAACGTCATCCTAATAACAAACATTGACAGTATGAGTACTGGTGGGGATTTTCAGTTGCAGGAATAAATATGACGAACAGAAACCTGAGTGGCTAAAGGCAGAACGACCGACTCCCTCCACATAAAATAACGTATTTACTTAACCTCTCAGGGTTTATGCTGATGAGCAGTTTTTTTTTGTCTGTTTTAAGAGGGCAAAACTTCCGTCTTTTGTTTATGTTGTGAAATCAGGGCAGGAGTAAATAAGGAAACTCTCAAACAGCCCGAGAACAGGATGACCTATTTTGAAGGCACGCTGTGGAACAAAGCTTTGTTAAACCCTATCTGTGAACCACAGAGTCTCCGAACAATATCATTTGTGTGTGTGTGTGTGTGTGTGTGTGTGTGTTACAGCAAACAGTCAAGGATTTAAGCTCACAGCCAAAGTGATGTAACCGAACCCAAGGGCCCCTCTGTTCCCTGGAATAACTGCTGCTGCAGTAATGAGTTTATGGACCAACCACATGGTAGACCAGATACTATAAATACATTTACTGATCATTGGCTTGCTCTGAGCACATCAGAAGAAGGGCCAGATTAGACAATCTCATGGTCACCGAGGGGAAAAGAGCCAGTCGAAAACCAGATCACGCACCCGGAAAAAATGGATACCATCCAATCGCAAACCAGACCCCATCCCCAAGAACTCGACACGCTCCAATCACAAACCCTCGTTCCTTTCTTTTTTTAATAGTGGGTAGATCAGCTTTAATATTGCAGATAGATTGTAGCTTCCATCAATGTAATTGTCTGCATCACTTCCAATCCCCCCATATGTTTTTGCATACAGTTGAAGTCAGAAGTTTACACACACCGTAGCCAAATACATTTAAACACAATTTTTCACAATTCCTGACATTTAATCCTAGTAAAAATTCCCTGTCTCGGGTCAGTTAGGATCACCACTTTTGTTTAAAGAATGTGAAATATCAGAATAATAGTAGAGAGAAGGACTTATTTCAGTTTTTATTTCTTTCATCATATTCCCAGTGGGTCAGACGTTTACATACACACTCAATTAGTATTTGGTAGCATTGCCTTTAAATTGTTTAACTTGGGTCAAATGTTTTGGGTAGCCTTCCACAAGCTTCCCACAATAGGTTGGATGAATTTTGGCCCATTCCTCCTGACAGAGCTGGTGTAACTGAGTCAGGTTTGTAGGCCTCCTTACTCGCACATGCTTTTTCAGTTCTGCCCACAAATGTTCTATAGGGTTGAAGTCAGGACTTTGTGATGGTCACTCCAATACCTTGCCTTTGTCCTTAACCTGTTGAGTGTAGGGGGCAGTATTTTGATATTTGGATGAAAAACATACCCAAATGAAACTGCCTATTTCTCCGGCCCAGAATCTAGAATATGCATATAATTGTCAGATTAGGCAAAAACCTGAGGAAAATCCAACCCGGAAGTGCTGTTTTTCCTGAAAGCTCTGTTCCATTGCCTGCCTTCACTCCATTTAAAGGGATATCAAACAGATTCCTATTCCTATGGCTTCCACATGTTGTGAACAGTCTTTAGACATAGTTTCAGGCTTTTATTTTGAAAAATGAGCGAGAAAGATCACATCGCGTCATTGTATGGCTGGGTGCCAGCAGTGTTTTGCATGCGCAACAGCTTGGAGCAGACATTTTCTCTCTCTCCTATTGAAGAAGGTACCGTCCGGTTGAAATATTATCGATTATATATTGTAAGAACAACCTGAGAATTGATTACAAAAAAACGTTTGACATGTTTCTACGAACTTTACGGATACTATTCGGAATTTTCGTCTGCCCGGTCGTGACCGCTCGAGCCTGTGGATTTCTGAACATAACTCGCCAACCAAATGGTGGTATTTTGGATATAAGAATGATCTTTATGGAACATTTATTGTGTAACTGGGAGTCTCGTGGGTGCAAACATCCGAACATCATCAAAGGTAAGCTATTTAATTTATTGCTTTTCTGACTTTTGTGACCAATCTACTTGGCTGCTAGCTGTTTGTAATGTTTTGTCTGCTGAGATAGATGTCCTTACATAAACGCTTGGTATGCTTTTCGCTTTTTTGAAATCTGCACTTTGCTATATTGCACTTGTGATTTAATGAAAATTAAATATTTTTAGTAATTTAATTTGAATTTGGCTCACTGCAATTCAGAGGATGTTGATGAAAATGATCCCGCTAACGGGATGGGTTCATCAAGAAGTTAAGCCATTTTGCCACAACTTTGAAAGTATGCTTGGGGTCATTGTCCATTTGGAAGACCCATTTGCGACCAAGCTTTAACTTCCTGACTGATGTCTTGAGATGTTGCTTCAATATAGCCACATAATCTTCCTACCTCATGATGCCATCTATTTTGTGAAGTGCACCAGTCCCTACTGCAGCAAAGCACCCCACAACATGATGCTGCCACCCCGTGCTTCACGGTTGGGATGTTGTTCTTCGGCTTGCAAGGTTCCCGTTTTTCCTTCAAACATAACGATGGTCATTATGGCCTAACAGTTCTATTTTTGTTTCATCAGACCAGAGGACATTTCTCCAGTAGGTACGATCTTTGTCCCCATGTGCATTTGCAACCCGTAGTCTGGCTTTTTTATTGGTGGTTTTGGAGCAGTGGCTTCTTCCTTGCTGATCGGTCTTTCAGGTTATGTCGAAATAGGACTTGTTTTACTGTGGATATAGATAATTTTGTACCTGTATCCTCCAGCATCTTCACAAGGTCCTTTGCTGCTGTTCTGGGATTGATTTGCACTTTTCGCACAAGTACATTCATCTCTAGGAGACAGAACCTGTCTCCTTCCTGAGTGATATGAAGGCTGCGTGGTCCCATGGTGTTTATACTTGCGTTCTATTGTTTGTACAGATGAGCGTGCTACCTTCAGGCGTTTGGAAATTGCTCCCAAGGATGAACCAGACTTGTGGAGGTCAATTTTATTTTCTGAGGTCTTGGCTGATTTCTTTTGATTTTCCCCATGATGTCAAGCAAAGAGGCACTGAGTTTGAAGGTAGGCCTTGAAATACATCCACATGTACACCTCCAATTGACTCAAATGATGTCATGGCTTTAGAAGCTTCTGATAGGCTAATTGACATAATTTTCTGGAATTTTCCAAGCTGTTTAAAGGCACACCCAACTTAGTGTATGTAAACTTCTGACCCACTGGAATTGTGATACGGTGAAATAATCTGTCTGTAGACCATTGTTGGAAAAATAACTTGTCATGCACAAAGTAGATGTCCTAACCGACTTGCCAAAACTGTAGTTTGTTAACAAGAAATGTGTGTAAATATGTTTTTTTAAATGTATTTTTTTCTCCTGTCTTTCCTCTAATCTCAGTCTCTCCTGTCTATTTCTTTCACAACCTTCAGCTCCATTCAACCCCTCCGATCTATCTCTTAACACCATTCATATTGGATTCTATTTGCCATATATTTTTCAACAGTGCTGTGATGTTTCACAAAAGTTCTGAACCTTTCTATTCTGAACCTTTTCTGTAGACAAAAATTCTGAACTTTCCTATTCTCATAATGTCTACAGATTAAAAATGCACCCTGTTCCTTTTACCCCCCCAAGAAAAACATGACTGTAGCCCAGATAAGGTACTTCTAAGCAGGCTTGACGGTTAGCTGGGTACTGTGTGACTCTCCAGGCATACACTTTCTCACACAGAGTTCCACAGAGACAACACATGGATGGATGGATGGATGGATGGATGGATGGAGAGAGGGAGAAAATACACTTAGTGAGAGAACATACACACACACACACAGAACAAATACACACACACAGAGAACAAATACATACACCACACACACACACACACAGAGAACAAATACACACACACACACACAGAACAAATACACACACACACACAGAACAAATACACACACACACACACAGAACAAATACACACACAGAACAAATACACACACACACACAGAACACACACACACACACACACACAGAACAAATACACACACACACACAGAACAAATACACACACACAGAACACACACACAGAACACACACACACACAGAACACACACACACACAGAACACACACACACACAGAACACACACACACACACACAGAACACACACACACACACACAGAACACACACACACAGAACACACACACACAGAACACACACACACAGAACACACACACACAACACACACACACACACACACAGAACACACACACACACACACACAGAACACACACACACAGAACACACACACACACACACAGACAGAACAAATACACACACACACACACACACAGAACAAATACACACACACACAGAACAAATACACACACACACACAGAACAAACACACACACACACACACAGAAACAAATACACACACACACACACACAGAACAAATATACACACACACACAGAACAAATACACACACACACACACACACACAGAACAAATACACACACACACACACACACACACACAGAACAAATACACACACACACACACACAGAACAAATACACACACACACACACACAGAACAAATACACACACACACACACACACACAGAACAAATACACACACACACACACACAGAGAACAAATACACACACACACACACACACACACACACACAGAACAAATACACACACACACACACACACACAGAACAAATACACACACACACACACACACACACACACAGAACAAATACACACACACACACACACACACAGAACAAATACACACACACACACACACACAGAACAAATACACACACACACACACAGAACAAATACACACACACACACACAGAACAAATACACACACACACACACACACAGAACAAATACACACACACACACACACACACAGAGAACAAATATACACACACACACACACAGAACAAATACACACACACACACACACAGAAACAAATACACACACACACACACAGAACAAATATACAGAACAAATACACACACACACACACACACAGAACAAATACACACACACACACACACACACACAGAGAACAAATACACACACACACACAGAGAACAAATACACACACACACAGAGAACAAATACACACACACACACAGAGAACAAATACACACACACACACACACACACAGAGAACAAATACATACACACACACAGAGAACAAATACACACACACACACAGAGAACAAATACACACACACACACACACAGATTTTAACAAAGCTAATCTGAAAACAAGACTCCCTAAATTTTATCAGCATATCGATTGCGCAACCAGGGGTGGTAAAACCTTGGATCATTGTTACTCTAACTTCCGCGACGCATATAAGGCCCTGCCCCGCCCCCCCTTTCGGAAAAGCTGACCACGACTCCATTTTCTTGATCCCTGCCTACAGACAGAAACTTAAACAAGAGGCTCCCACGCTGAGGTCTGTCCAACGCGGGTCCGACCAAGCTGACTCCACACTCCAAGACTGCTTCCATCACGTGGACTGGGACATGTTTCGTATTGCGTCAGATAACAATATTGACGAATACGCTGATTCGGTGTGCGAGTTCATTAGAACGTGCGTTGAAGATGTCGTTCCCATAGCAACGATTAAAACATTCCCTAACCAGAAACCGTGGATTGATGGCAGCATTCGCGTGAAACTGAAAGCGCGAACCACTGCTTTTAATCAGGGCAAGGTGACTGGAAACATGACCGAATACAAACAGTATAACTATTCCCTCCGCAAGGCAATCAAACAAGCTAAGCGTCAGTACAGAGACAAAGTAGAATCTCAATTCAACGGCTCAGACACAAGAGGTATGTGGCAGGGTCTACAGTCAATCACGGATTACAAAAAGAAAACCAGCCCCGTCACGGACCAGGATGTCTTGCTCCCAGGCAGGCTAAATAACTTTTTTGCCCGCTTTGAGGACAATACAGTGCCACTAACACGGCCCGCAACGAAAACATGCGGTCTCTCCTTCACTGCAGCCGAGGTGAAGGTGTTAACCCTCGCAAGGCTGCAGGCCCTGACGGCATCCCCAGCCGCACCCTCAGGGCATGCGCAGACCAGCTGGCCGGTGTGTTTACGGACATATTCAATCAATCCCTATACCAGTCTGCTGTTCCCACATGCTTCAAGAGGGCCACCATTGGTCCTGTTCCCAAGAAAGCTAAGGTAACTGAGCTAAACGACTACCACCCCGTAGCACTCACTTCCGTCATCATGAAGTGCTTTGAGAGACTAGTCAAGGACCATATCAGCTCCACCCTACCTGACACCCTAGACCCACTCCAATTTGCTTACCGCCCAAATAGGTCCACAGACGATGCAATCTCAACCACACTGCACACTGCCCTAACCCATCTGGACAAGAGGAATACCTATGTGAGAATGCTGTTCATCGACTACAGCTCGGCATTCAACACCATAGTACCCTCCAAGCTCGTCATCAAGCTCGAGACCCTGGGTCTCGACCCCGCCCTGTGCAACTGGGTACTGGACTTCCTGACGGGCCGCCCCCAGGTGGTGAGGGTAGGCAACAACATCTCCTCTCCGCTGATCCTAAACACGGGGGCCCCACAAGGGTGCGTTCTGAGCCCTCTCCTGTACTCCCTGTTCACCCACGACTGCGTGGCCACGCACGCCTCCAACTCAATCATCAAGTTTGCGGACGACACAACAGTGGTAGGCTTGATTACCAACAACGACGAGACGGCCTACAGGGAGGAGGTGAGGACCCTCGGAGTGTGGTGTCAGGAAAATAACCTCACACTCAACGTCAACAAAACTAAGGAGATGATTGTGGACTTCAGGAAACAGCAGAGGGAACACCCCCCTATCCACATCGATGGAACAGTAGTGGAGAGGGTAGTAAGTTTTAAGTTCCTCGGCATACACATCACAGACAAACTGAATTGGTCCACTCACACAGACAGCATCGTGAAGAAGGCGCAGCAGCGCCTCTTCAACCTCAGGAGGCTGAAGAAATTCGGCTTGTCACCAAAAGCACTCACAAACTTCTACAGATGCACAATCGAGAGCATCCTGGCGGGCTGTATCACCGCCTGGTACGGCAACTGCTCCGCCCTCAACCGTAAGGCTCTCCAGAGGGTAGTGAGGTCTGCACAACGCATCACCGGGGCAAACTACCTGCCCTCCAGGACACCTACACCACCCGATGTTACAGGAAGGCCATAAAGATCATCAAGGACATCAACCACCCGAACCACTGCCTGTTCACCCCGCTATCATCCAGAAGGCGAGGTCAGTACAGGTGCATCAAAGCTGGGACCGAGAGACTGAAAAACAGCTTCTATCTCAAGGCCATCAGACTGTTAAACAGCCACCACTAACATTGAGTGGCTGCTGCCAACACACTGACATTGACACTGACCCAACTCCAGCCACTTTAATAATGGGAATTGATGGGAAATGATGTAAATATATCACTAGCCACTTTAAACAATGCTACCTTATATAATGTTACTTACCCTACATTATTCATCTCATATGCATACGTATATACTGTAATCTATATCATCGACCGCATCCTTATGTAATACATGTATCACTAGCCACTTTAACTATGCCACTTTGTTTACTTTGTTTACATACTCATCTCATATGTATATACTGTACTCGATACCATCTACTGTATGCTGCCCTGTACCATCACTCATTCATATATCCTTATGTACATATTCTTTATCCCCTTACACTGTGTATAAGACAGTAGTTTTGGAATTGTTAGTTAGATTACTTGTTGGTTATTACTGCATTGTCGGAACTAGAAGCACAAGCATTTCGCTACACTCGCATTAACATCTGCTAACCATGTGTATGTGACAAATAAAATTTGATTTAATTTGGATTTGGAGAGAGAACACACACACACACACACACACACACAGAGAACAAATACACACACACACAGAGAGGAGAGAGAGAACAAATACACACACACAGAGAGAGAACAAATACACACACACAGAGATAACAAATACACACACACACAGAAGGGAGAGAGAGAACAAATACACACACACAGAGAGGAGGGAGAACAAATACACACACACACAGAGAGGAGGGAGAACAAATACACACACAGAGAGAGAGAACAAGTACACACACAGAAAGGAGAGAGAACAAATACACACACAAAAGGAGAGAGGGAGAACAAATACACACACAGAGAGAACAAATACACACACACAGAGAGAACAAATACACACACAAACACACACAGAGAGAACAAATACACACACACACACAGAGCGAACAAATACACACACACACAGAGCGAACAAATACACACACACACAGAGAGAACAAATACACACACACACAGAGAACAAATACACACACACACACAGAGAACAAATACACACACACACACACAGAGAACAAATACACACACACACACACAGAGAACAAATACACACACACACAGAGAACAAATACACACACACACAGAGAGAACAAATACACACACCCACACACACACCGAGAACAAATACACACACAAATACACACAGAGAGAACAAATACACACACACAAATACACACACACAGAGAGCGAGAACAAATACACACACAGAGAGAACAAATACACACACAGAGAGAACAAATACACACACAGAGAGGAGAGAGAGAACAAATACACACACAGAGAACAAATACACACACAGAGAACAAATACACACACAGAGAACAAATACACACACACAGAGAACAAATACACACACACAAATACACACACAGAGAGAACAAATACACACACACACACACACAGAGAGAACAAATACACACACACACACACACACAGAGAGAACAAATACACACACACACAGAGAGGAGAGAGAACAATTACACACACACAGAGAGAACAAATACACACACACAGAGAGGACAAATACACACACACAGAGAGAGAGAACAAATACACACAGAGGAGAGAGAGAGAACAAATACACACAGAGAGAGAACGAATACACACACAGAGAGAGAACAAATACACACAGAGAGAGAACGAATACACACACAGAGAGAGAACAAATACACACAGAGAGAGAACGAATACACACAGAGAGAACAAATACACACAGAGAGAGAACGAATACACACACAGAGAGGAGAGAGAGAACAAATGCACACAGAGAGGAGAGAGAGAGCAAATACACACACAGAGAGGAGAGCGAGAACAAATACACAGAGAGAGGAGAGAGAGAGAAAACAAATACACACAGAGAGAACAAATACACACACAGAGAGAGCGATCAGTGACAAGGGACCCGCCACATGCTGAAGAGATGGAGGAAAAAAAGTGAGAAAAGAGAAAGTGAGAGAAGACAGTTTTTACTGTGTAAATTACAGTGCAGTAGTGTTCTTTACAAATCAACATTCAGCCTTTGTTTGGGAGGTAAACGGCATGAGTGGGCCTTGTAATTGGTTTGTTTAATAACTGGCATTGCTCTTTTTTTCTGACACGCACATACACACATTCACAAAGAAACCTACTTCACACTCATTCAAATGCACAAACACATTCACTCTCACACACATTCACACAAACTAGGCAACACACCAAGCATGGTTGTATTCATACCCTGTCATGTTTAATTTGGGTTTAGTAGGGTGTAGTAATCAGAGAAAAGAATAGAACTCCAAAGTAATTCTGAGGGCTTTTATGAGACACAGGTGGACAGATTATGCGTTTTACTTGTTTTTATTCAGTATTTAATATTCTAGCTCCTTAACTACAGTGAGCTCCATTGGGACAGTTACACATTTGTCATTTTTGCTCTGTACTCCAGCACTTTGGATTTGAAATGATACAATGTCTGAGGTTAAAGTGCACACTGTCAGCTTTATTTTTATTCATATCGGGTGAACTATTTAGAAATTACAATACTTTTTGTATATACAGTGCTTTTGACAAGTATTCAGACCCCTTGACTTTATCCACATTTTGTTACGTTACAGCCTTATTCTAAAATGTATTAAATCAATGTTTTTCTTATTCAATCTACACACAATATCCATAATGAGGTTTTTAGACATTTTTGCAAATATATATATATATTTTTTAAAGGAACCTTATTTACATACAGTTGAAGTTGGAAGTTTACATACACCTTAGCCAAATACATTTAAACTCAATTTTTCACAATTCCTGACATTTAATCCTAGTAATAATTCCCTGTTTTAGGTCAGTTAGATCACCAATTTATTTTAAGAATGTGAAATGTCAGAATAATAGTAGAGAGAAGGATTTATTTCAACTTTTATTTCTTTCATCGCATTCCCAGTGGGTCAGAAGATTACATACTCAATTAGTATTTGGTAGCATTGCCTTTAAATTGTTTAACTTGGGTCAAATGTTTTGGGTAGCCTTCCACAAGCTTCCCACAATAAGTTGGGTGGATTTTGGCCCATTCCTCCTGACAGAGCAGGTGTAACTGAGTCAGGTTTGTAGGCCTCCTTACTCGCACACGCTTTTTCAATTCTGCCCACAAATGTTCTATAGGCTTGAGGTCAGGGCTTTGTGATGGCCACTCCAATACCTTGACTTTGGTTACACCAGCTCTGTCAGGAGGAAGGGGCCAATATTCACCCAACTTATTGTGGGAAGCTTGTGGAAGGCTACCTGAAACATTTGACCCAAGTTAAACAATTTAAAGGCAATGCTACCAAATACTAATTGAGTGTGTATGTAAACTTCTGACCCACTGGGAATATGATGAAAGAAATAAAAGCTGAAATAAATCCTTATCTCTAATATTATTCTGACATTTCACATTCTTAAAATAAAGTGGTGATCCTTACTGACCTAAAACAAGGAATTTTTACTCAGATTAAATGTCAGGAATTGTGAAAAACTGAATTTAAATGTATTTGGCTGATGTGTATGTAAACGTCAGACTGTATCTACCTCAAATGCCTTATTATTATCTATCCTGATGTCTAGTCACTTTACCCTGCCTTCATGTACATATTTCCCTCAAATACCTCGTACCTCTGCACATTGATCTGGTACTGGTACTCCCTGTATACAGCTTAATTCTTGTGGATTTTATTTCTCGTGTTACAATTTAGATATTTTTTTACTTTGCGTCATTGGGAAGGGCTCGTAAGCAAGCATTTCACGGTAGTCTACACCAATTGTATTTGGTGCATGTGACACAACTTTTTAAATTTATAGTAGTGTCTGACTTGCTAAAGCGGAACAAATTCAAATTGTGCCTTTTTTCAATGCTGATTTGAATGCCATTGAGAGAACAAAAGTTAGGAATATTTTGGGGCTTTTTCAAAAGTATCTGTAGTCTGATACCAAACTTCTTGTTGGTAACATAACATGTAATTAATGTCACATGTAATCTGTTACTCCCCAACCTTGCATATAAAGACCTACACACTTGTGGTATTTATTTAGAGCTCTGTGGTGTGTTCTAAAACTTTGAGTATGTCGTTTGATACACAGCCACAAAGCCTATATGTGGTAAATATAGCATAAGCACTTGCTTTCATTTCAATAAAAAAAAATGGTAGATTAATAACAGTGCGCCGGTCTTTCAGAGACTGATTCAGACTCATCAGAGAGACTTGGCATGTGTCACCCGTACCATGTCACATGTCGTAGCCAAGCTTTAAATGTCACTTATCTTCTCTCCCCTGAGCCGCCTGACGTGTGTGTGTGTGTGTGTGTGTGTGTGTGTGTGTGTGTGTGTGTGTGTGTGCTTTTTCTCTTTCTCTCACTCACTCACAGCTCTCCACCTCCCTTTGTGTGCCTGGGAGCGCAGTGCTGCTCCACTGTGTTGATTCTCTGCTGCTACTGCCATTTTATAATTATGTCTCCCCTCCTTTTCTTCTCTCTTTTATCCTTTCTCTCTTTATCTCTTTCTTTCTCCTCTATGTTGTTAATTCCCCCTGATCCATATTTCTACCTCTCCTTGCCTGACACTTGTAATCACAATTTTTAAATTTTTTTATCCCTACTTCATTTCCTCCTTAATTTCTCTGTATATTTTTGTTCCCATTTTTGCTTCCTTTTTGTCTGTTGATCCATTTCTCACTTCCGCCCTCTTTTAATCATATCTTCTCTCTCGTTCGCTCTCTTTCTCTTCCTCTCGGTCTCTTTCTCTCTCTCTCCTTCTCTGCAGCCTCTCTGGAGGGATCTCCGTAGCCCAGGCGTTCTTGGAAACCAGCTGCCAACAGACCCTTGACCTCCTCCAACCACCAATCAAAGCCGTCCTAACCCCAATCTCATACCTAACTCCAATCTTAATCCTAACCTTGATTTTAACCCCATGCTTAATTTCAAACCTTCAAACAAGTCAAGTCATTGGCCTGTCCAGTGACTTATCACAGACAGACAATCATTTTCTTGCCTTTTAACCAAGAGTTTCCACTACATTTGTCCCTATCCCATCCCAACTCTCTTACCCCTTCTGAATTACCACCAGGGCTCTATTCTGAGAACAAGCATCAAAAATGTATCCATCCTCAACTGACGATCCCACTACAAGGACTGTGGAGAACAATGAGAAAACAAACACGTCAAAGATGGCGTCCACTTCCAACAACCTTCTCACTGTATAGTAAATCCTCCAGTGTAGAACAGACCTTAAGTGTGAATAGTACCCCCACGATACACCACCGAGCAGGTGTGTGTATAACATTCTATTGACTTCTAATGGTGACTTTAGAGACATTGGGTACACCAGCCTTCCTCTCTCTCGGTCCTCACTGACTATATCGCCAGAGCAGTGAGAGGGTGCTACATTTTGCATTCCCTTCCCCTCTCTGTCCCTCTTTTTCTGACTGTTGTCTGCATTGATTCTGTACCCTGTCAGAGTTTGGGCTTGCCTGGTGAAAATGACATCTGTTGTCCCGTCTGTCTTTTCCTCGCACCTTTCCCCTCCTTCACTCTGTGGGTCGCTTTCTCAGCGAGGTCAGTAAGCCTTCACTGTGAATACGTCCAGGTGTGGCATGAAGCGGTAGAACCTGGCAAACCAAAAGGTACTAAATGTGATGGTGAAAAGACCTGGCAACCCATTAAGGATGGAATGTGATAGTGAAAAGACCTGGCAACCTATTAAGGATGGAATGTGATAGTGAAAAGACCTGGCAACCCATTAAGGATGGAATGTGATAGTGAAAAGACCTGGCAACCCATTAAGGATGGAATGTGATAGTGAAAAGACCTGGCAACCCATTAAGGAGGAAATGTGATAGTGAAAAGACCTGGCAACATAAATGGAACACGGTATGGTATTGCGAGGACCTGGCTAAAGTGCTTTTGAGCCAGGGAAAATGAAATGACGGATAACTTACATGGGACAATTGGTTGGTTGAGGATATGGTTGAGGGAGAGAACGAGGCAAGTGCTTCTCTACTGATGATGATGAAGAAGAAGAAAAAGATTCTCTCACATATCTCACTGCTTGAGACTATTTTTAGATATGAGGTATATTGAAAATAGTGTAGAAAGGAAAATGTACCGTGGGCAAAATAAAACAAATCATCCAATATCTGTCAAGTCTCAGAGAGAGACGTGGTATGTAAATCTCTCGGGTACTGTTTTTATGAGAAACTAACTCTTTGCTGTGACTGTTCATGTGAAATGGCCATTCACTGGTGATATAAAGGCATTTTACCGGTTATGCCAACAAACCTGTTGCTTGGGCCATCGTGACCTATATGTGTGTTTTCACACCTTGTAGCCAGTAATGAACTTTAACTAAAGCCAGTATGCTGGAGTGATTCCTATTACCCATGTATCACTACCAGTGTAGCATGACCTATTGTTACCATCACAACAACCTCCTCCCTGTGAATATGAATAAATGGGGATCGAAAAAATTGAAATGGCCACCAAGAAACCAAAGGGGGAGAATTCCAGCCCTGGAGAGCCTTTGATTTAGCGGAATTTAATTGCAACATTGGGTCTTGTGTGTTACGAGCGTCCATTGTTTGGTTTGGAGCTTGCCTTATGCTCTCTAGTGGTTGGTTGGCCCAGTAGTAGCAGATTAGTATTGATTAAACCTTCAGGACTGCGTTGCCCTCCAGGCCTGGAATAGCCCAATCCCTGACATTGGAGAGGTAAGGAATGCTGATACTTGGTCACATGGGATGAAGTTGTCCATATCAAAATACAAGTGGCTATTTCATGCTTCGGTGGAGCTCTGGTGTCAGTGTCTATCTTGGACTGTGTGGGCTGCCTGCCCTGCCTGGCTGCTTCCAGTCTAGAAGGCTGGCGCTCTGATTTCACATCATCTGGATGTCAATAGCCAAACTGGGAGGAGCGGTCTACAGAGTTAACACAAGGCCGTGTTTTGTTGAGGACAGTATTGTATTCAGTGTTTGGGGAAATACCCTCCTGCAACTGTAACATGTCAGGATGGAGCAGCCCCACCATAACTTGGCTGGTGGGGTGTTTTGGGGAAGGGAAGTATGATTACTTTGTGTGCCGTAGCCAACCATGTGACTTTCAAGGCATTTCGAACCTGGGTCGTGTTCATTAGGGAATACCATAACAAAACGTTTTGCAACAGAAAACAAAAACGATCGTTTCTTATTGGACGAGTCCAGGTAGTCCCTCCCTGTTTGTCTGTTTTCTCCTGTTTGGTTCCTAATGAACCCGACCCTGCCAGCTCTGCCAAGGTGCCCGAGGACTTGCCTGAACTGGCTCTTTCCACAATCTCCTGATTTTATTTTTTTAGGCATTTGGAATTTTTTCATTGGCACTTTACTAGTACACTGTTACACACAATAAACCTTCTACTGAGCTTCACTTTCTTATTGCACAAGAAAAACATGCATGCAAATAGAAGCAGACATACAAGGAATTGTGTCACTACACATAGTCAGACATTACATTCACAGGTGTATATGCATCCATCACGTTCTCATTATTCATGAGTCATTCAGTATCGTGGTAGCATCCACATTAGTGTAGAAGTGTTCTTATTTACATTTTTATTCAACTAGGCAAGTCAGTTAAGAACAATGACGGCCTACACCGGCCAAACCCGGGCTGGGCCAATTGTGCAGCGCCCTTTGGGACTCCCAATCACGGCCGGTCGTGATACAGCCTGGATTCGAACCAGGGTGTCTGACGCCTCAGGCACTGAGATGCAGTGCCTTAGAACGCTGCGCCACTCAGGAGCCAATAAAAGTGACTCAAATATTGACGTAATACATTATTTACCATTTATTTCTATTGGGCCGAAAATGATCTGAAACGCAACTACAACAAACAGTAAATGCATCCAACAAGTTTCTAGTCACAAGCTTGACGTAGTCATTGTGTGCTAGAAATATGGGACCAAATACGAAACATTTAAGTGAATTTGTCCCAATACCTTAGTCCCCCCATTTTAGGGGACCAATGAACAAAAAGTGGTGTAATTTCTAAACAGTTCACCCGGATGAAAATACCCTCAAATTAAAGCTGACAGTCTGCACTTTAATCATTTAAATCCAAAGTGCTGGAATACGGAGCCAAGAAAACAACAAAATTGTCACTGTCCCAATACTTTTGGTGCTCACTGTATTTGGAAAGGCAATAGGGACTGTCTAATTTTATTTATTTTTTGTGTTTTTTTTTACAATATTGCAGAGAATGGAGTTGGGTTACTTCTAAGTAACTTTGGGTTGCTTAGATTTAGATTTTGTTTAGGTGTGGATTGAGACCTATACGTTCATATCCGTTGTGTTACTCCCTTGTATTCACCATTCCTTATTTCTTTTGTGGATAGTTTCTGTGAACCAATGGAAAGGCTACAAAACAATGAGCAAACCAGATTTTGTATTGAATACATGGACTTGGATTGTGATGATACCGATGAATGAATCCTGCACACAATGTTCTTTATTTTATATTTTTATCAGGAATAATGTTTGACTTGACGTGTATGAAATTGTTTGATCAAATATGCATAAAAGGAGAGTAGTTCTGCACCTTTTTGTATAGTTTTTCTTCCAATATTGATCATGATTTAGTATCTGCAAAGGAAATTTATTGATCTAATGGGATTTTTAAGACTGTTTTGTCTGCTTGGACTCGAAAGATAAATATGGTTGCAGGCAGTTATGTTATTTTCATGAATCTATTTGCAATTTTGACGGTAGACTATAATATAGTTTTTTTATATGTGTTTGTTTTGAGAAGGCAACTACATTTTGAAAACGCATTTACTGTTTTGCAAAAGGCCACATAGTTCTGCCTTGAGGAACTCTGTTTTGAAAATCGACAACATTGTGCAAAAAAAATTGCTCGTACGCGATTGAGAAAAAGTGTAATGTATGATTTTTCTGCCATTTTTACAGAATGTTTTTATTACTTGCTGGTGTTTTCCGTATCAGACAGGCATGCAGACCAACTCTTCAGCCCCCCCCCCCTCCATCTACATATAGGGTGCATAATCTTAGATATCAACTAAATGTTACTTCACACCCAACGTCATAACATTTCATATGTCATAACAGCTGACATTACATGTCATAACCTGTTTATAATATGGTCATGACACTTTATATTTTATGGCTGTTGTGACCCCTACATAAGCCACAGGAGGCTGGTGAGGGGAGGACGGCTCATAATAACGTCTGGAACAGAGTGAATGGCATCAAACACACAGGAACCATTTGATACCATTCCACCAGTCCCGCTCCAGCTATTACCACGAGCCTGTCCTCCCCAACTAAGGCTCCACCAACCTCCTGTGCTAAGAGTGTCAAAACCTACCACAGTAGTTATTTTATGGCAGGTTATGACACCTACGTAAGTGTCAAAACGCACAAAACCTACCGAACAATGCAAAACATTCCATTACGCCATAACCTACTTGTCAACAGTATGTTAGCGTTTTTATTGACCATAATATATGATCATTGTAATTGCGTACACATTGACGTCAGACGTGCACCTACCCCACGCTCTGTTGCTGATGACTGGGATGAATGCAGGAGCAGGACTGATATAAGGGCATGTACGTGATAGGCCTATCTGGCTTATATGATTACGATGGTCATAATGCATCTTGGCAATGTCATAAAGTGTATTTTCTACAAGTTATCTCAAATATGAGGGAAAAAACATGACTGTAAATAATTCATAACAACAACAAAGGGTTTGAAAAACAAACTTTGAACCGAAAGGAAGCTTCTTGGCAGGAAAAAACTCATTTGAATAAACGTGGGGTTTGACACTTATGTAGGTGTTATAACCAGCCATAAAATAACGCAATATATGTCACAACAGGTGTAAATACAGTATGTTAGTCATGAGTGTTATGAACATATTTCAGGTTATACACGTTATGTTAGCTGTTATGACATGGTTATGTGTAAAGTGTTACCAAATAATAATATAACAAATAAACCAATTAACAGTGGGGTTTGTAGTCTTATTATTCTTTGTAAAAAAATATATTTAAAAAAATAACTTAGTTGAAATATACTTGCTCATTGTATATTGAGTGATGTTCTACTGTGGTGTACATTACTGAGCGTACCTCGCTGCATATTTCTACATACACCAAATGTTCTTTACACACCTTTTATTGTGTTGTGTAACCTAACTGACTGCTGAATAAAGCGTGAAGACACAGATCCTGAAGATGGATGATGTATCAGTGGTACTGTGTGATACTAAACTATACAATGTAAACCATCTCTCCTGGTTAACACGCTCCGGCCTCCCCACTACCGCTGAGTCCACTTGGAGTGTAAATCACAGTAGGAAATGACAGAGCAGCTCTGCTACACACGCCGAGAGAGAGAGAGAAAGGAGCTCCACACACACGAACGCCGCTTCATATACACACACACACACAGGGCGGTAGTGGAAGCTGCGCCGTGGAGCATGACACCGGTGTCGATGCTGAAACTCACTTACCCTGGGACATGCGGTGGAAAGGAAAGGGGGAGGAGTGCGAGATGAGAGAGAGAGCGAGGTGACAGTAAATCACCAGGGCGCACAAGATATGCAGAAGACGCTCTCAGCACTTTAGGCTGTTTGGATGAAACCTGCCCTATTTTGTCTTTCTCACATTCTCTCTCTCTTCCGGTCTCTCCTTCTAGCTCTATCTCTCTTCAAGTAATCCAATTCTAGCCCTCACTTCTGCTGTCCCTCGACACGTCTGAGTCGGTGTCCATCTTTCTCTCTGCCCCACCTTTTATCTTTCGGTCCCCCTCTTCTTCTCGATTCTTCCCTTTGACTCTCTTGATCCCTGTTCTCTCGTTACTGTGTCTTCTTTTCCCCCTCCAAGCTCTTTCTTTTGCCTGTTCTCTCTCTCTCTCCTTCTCACTCTGTCTCTTTACATCCCCACTCTCTGTCGGGTATGTTGAACACATAGACTGTGCCATGAATTAAACATGTTGGACACTATGCCACTCAGCCCCTTGGTGTGTCAAGCTGAAAATCTTTACACGGGGGTGCTCTGGCCACAGTGGAGAGGGAGAGAAAGTGTGCAGCATGTACGTTTGAGGCGTGTGTGCATCTCTGTGTGTGTGTGTGTGTGTTGGAGGAAGTCCTTAGTGTTCTGCCCCTCTTTTCTCTCTGACACTGTATTTGATTCAGCAGGGAGGGCAACATCTGTTTCTGTTTTATTGTTGGAGAGAACCGAGGGTTAAGCACAAGGAGTACACTACTTTATTAACATATGGTTGAACCCTTTGACTAAGCAGCAAGGAGTGGAATGTGCTCTCTCGCTCTCTGTCATCTCTTGTCTCGCTGAACTTCACAGTTCATAATGTTTGTTCTTAGCCAATGTTTTTTTTCATGGCGAGTCGCAAGTCGGCCTTTTTTTCTTTCTCTTTCTTGTTGTACGTGTTCAATTCTCCCCTCCGTTATTTGTTTGTTTGTTGTTGTATTGAAATGTGGGGACTCTCTCTTTCCCCTCCCTCCCTCTTTCTCTCACTATTGCACTGTCCTCTTCCTCGGTCTGTCCACTGAGGCTTTGGGTGTAAGTGAGTTGAACACTATCTATCCTGTCCATGGCTGCTGGTCTGTCTCAGTCCCATCATCACTTCAGGTGGTGTGACCGATTCCCCACTTCAGCAGCCAAGGGTTAAGCCTCTTCCCCTTATCAGTTATTACAGCAGGATCGAGATCAAATTTGCACCCATCCACTCGTGCACACACACACACACACACACACACACACTTCACCTGGTTGAGCTCACTCTAAGCTACTTCTCATGTGTTGATCTCCTCCGCTCCTCTGCAGGGGCTATGTTGTCACTCCAGAGAAACCACAACAGTGCTCGTGAATCATTACTGTCGGGCTCCTCTCTCCAGTCTCACTCTCCCCTTACCATTCTGGCTCACTTCCCTGTGCCTGTGGAATTATCAGTAACCTTTCTGATAGGAAGCCCTAGACTGACTTGATGGATTCCGCACTGATGGATTCCGACAGTGTGGCCCTTATTCGTTGTCCGCGGGAAAGGTTTTTCCGGCTTCCAGTTGCAGCGGGCGTTCTGAAAGCTGAACGGTCGACGGGTGTAGCGGTGAATTTCCCTTTCTCAGCGCCTCTCGCAGCGGCTTCCTGCCGCTCGACATCAAGGGGAGAGTCGGGGTAATTACAGTCGCGTTTACGTGTCAGGGAGAGTCAATTATGTCAGTGACTGGAGGGGGGGGGGGAGTAGCATGATAAAGGCTGTGTTTGTGTTCATGTGATCCCGAGAGCAGGTGTGTGTGAATGTTTGTACCCGCACCACTGTGTTAATGTGCTGGAGCTCCACAGGTTGCCAGAAACAATAAGGCCCCCTACCAACAACACCCCCCACCTTCAATAGCTAGTGGAACAGGCCAGATCCAGCACAGTAGGGAACTGGAACCTGGGGCCCTCCAGCCGGCAGGCGCCACTGAGGACGAAGGGGTGCTGTGAGCGTGCTCATTAAAAAGTCTAGCGCTCTGCCCTAATGATATCTGCTGGCGCCCCCCCCCCATACCTCCCCCCTCCCTCAGTGAAGAAACCTGGGCCCGTCTGGTCTCGAAGTCTCTGTCACTGCCTCCTAATGAGGAGCCGAACTCGGGACGACCGCTCTGGCTCTTTGTGGTACAAGATGGCCTCTCTCTTTCCCTCACACTTCCCACTGCTGGGTTGAGTTCAGGAATCTAGGGGACTGGTTATTATTAATAATTTACACCACAATGATGGGGAAGTTGGGAGATGAGATGATGTAACGTGTAGCCTTTGGTGGGAAATCCTCAATCCTCTCTCATTCAATTTCCGTGGGAAAGTACAGGATCGAGATAGGCCAAAACATTGAGCTTTGATGGCACCTTTCATCCACTATGTAGGAGTCAATATTAATTTAAACTCTGTTTGAGTCCCATTTTCCACCTGGATGAGTGTTGTTTGATATCTGTGTATTTTCACATGAATCATTTAGCTTTGGTATCCTTTTCCAGTGATAAAATTCCAGGAAACTCATGTTAATTGTTTGTCCTTCCAGGTTCTAGGCCAATCGAGGTCACCAACAAAACTTCCCCTTGGGCGCTAAAGTTACCATAATTGTATTGTTGCTCAACATTTTGGGGTTTTGGTGAGTTTGTACAATTGGGCAAGCTTGCTTTTCCATTAACCGTTGTGCAACCTTTCCTGTGTGCCAATGATAAAAACACTGTGCAGTCAGGTTTTTCCAGTCATATTAGTGGTATGATGATGTCATAATACAGGAAATGGTGTGAATCCCTCGCTTTCTCTTATGCTGTAGTTCACCTAAAAGGGTGTGGAGAGTGTAGGTGTGTCCTACTATAGGGATCAGGTTAGTTACTAACACTTGTTTCTCTCTCTCTCTCTGTGTGTGTGTGTGTGTGTGTGTGTGTGTGTGTGGCACCACTTTCTCACAACCTCTGAACAATGGGGAGGGCACAGTATGCTCTCTACAACTCCGAGGACGTGCTATATTGCAATGACGTGTCAATGATCTGTCGTTGCCCTCTTGGGATGGGTAGTTTGTGACTATTGTGTATATCTCTATCAAATCAGCCATTTCTCTTAGTTCTTAAATTGTCTCCGGATTTAAAATTGTCACGAATTAAGCATTACATCACCTCCCCCAGTGTGACCTCTCCCCGGTTTAAGACATTACATTGAATAAGAGGATTGATTTATTGATCAAACTGGACCCGGGAGATAAGGATTATGATTCGGCTGTGTGAAGTTGTTGACACTCCTGTCGCCAGTGACCGCTCCAACATGTGACGGCTTGGGCACGTGCCCATCGACTGTGTATAGTTACTATATATATATATATACTATATAGACTGTGTGTAGATTTAGATGCACTATTGTAAAGTGGCTGTTCCACTGGATGTCTTAAGGTGAACGCACCAATTTGTAAGTCGCTCTGGATAAGAGCGTCTGCTAAATGACTTAAATTTAAATGTAAATGTAATGTATCTGTGGGGAGGGAGGAGAGGGTGGGAGTTAGTTTGGGGGTTGGGGGCTCAGCCTGGCAGGCCAGCTGGCAGCAAGGGCAGCCTCCAGCTCGGCTGGGTGCTGTGGGAATCCAGCTTGGCACACCGCGCACTGCGACAGCTGGGACCAGGGTGCCAACCAGGACAGCGGCACAGCTATCTGCCATGCCTACTCAGAGAGTCAGTGGGGAAGAGAGGCAGGGAAAGTTGACGAGAGCCAATAGTATGGCGGCAGAAGTGAAGTTGGGGTCAACGAGAGCCAATAGGATGTGTTAATGATGGACAATAGCAGAAGAGCAGAGGTACAGGTACAGTAGAAATTGTGGTTTCCCACTGTTTGAATGTTCAGCTCCAATGACTATGGCAGAAAGTGTTTAAAAAATAGAATTGACTAAGAAAGGATCTCCACACCATTTACTCTGTAGATCCCTATCTATTATTATGGCATACGATTCCTCCACACCCTCTCCTTATCAACTGAATGTTTTGCATACTATTCACTGAACTGTGCAGCATGAAAAATGCCACAAGTTAGGGGCAAATCCTAACTCCCGTTTAAATCGAATTACACTTACAGATGCAGATCTTTTATTTGATCACTCTCTTGTTGCCGAGAATTTTCTTGCCCGGCAGGAAATTCCAACTTTTAGTGTATTCAACGTTTAAAAAGGCTTCTAAAGTTTTTAATTTCCACTTTAAAATTGCCAACTCGATTTGTCCTAATGAAAAATGTATCAACATCTACAGAAAGTTTCAATTCATTATAATCCACATTTCCCGTTTCCTGTTGCTGCAGGATTATTTTCCTGTTGTAGCAAACTGGCTCAAATTAGGATCCTACATCTGTAGTCATTCATTGATGTCAATGGTAGACTAAGAGAAAATTATACTTAAGTCAAAGTATGGATTTGCCCCATACTGCACTGAGATCAGTTTCTTTATTCTTTGTCTTTTTATAGACCTAGTCCGGATATGAGCAAATCTATGCATGAAAAGTGGGTATCTACA
Organism: Oncorhynchus nerka; assembly: GCF_034236695.1. NCBI lineage: Eukaryota > Metazoa > Chordata > Actinopteri > Salmoniformes > Salmonidae > Oncorhynchus > Oncorhynchus nerka. The sequence goes on from NC_088402.1 coordinate 42,857,876, forward strand.
CTGTCACTGAGATATGTATCTCATAAAGTGGGTTGAATATCCCACCCAGCAAGCCAAGCTCACTGAAATATGCATTCCCTCTGATGTGCTTTGACAGCTCCAACTGCCTCAATATTAAACCTCTTTTGAATATGGAATGAAACGGCTAGGTCAGATAAACATGACAGTCAGCTCCCAATGTGTGCTTCCCTCGCTCTCTGAGGCTGCAACAGTATTCAAGCATACACACTCACTGGTCAGTTTATTAGGTACAGTGCATTTGGAAAGTATTCAGACTCCTTGACTTTTTCACATTTTGTTACGTTACAGCCTTATTCTAAAATGTATTAAATACAAATCCTCAATCTACACACAATACCCCATAATGACAAAATGAAAACAGATTTTGACATTTGTGCACATTTTATTAAAAAGGCTACCTTACTTATGTAAGTATTCAGACCCTTTGCTATAAGATGCGAAGTTGAGCTCAGGGAGAGAAGGACTTTGGTCAGGGAGGTGACCAAGAACCTGATGGTTACTCTGACAGAGCTCCAGAGTTCCTCTGTGGAGATGAGAGAACCTTCCAGAAGGACCACCATCTCTGCAGCATTCCAATCAGGTCTTTATGGCCGAGTGGCCAGACGCAAGCCACTCCTCAGTAAAAGGCACATGACAGCCCGCTTGGAGTTTGCCAAAAGGCACCTAAAGGACTCTCAGACCATGAGAGACAAGATTCTCTGGTCTGATGAAACCAAAATGGAACTCTTTGGCCTGAATGCCAAGCATCACGTCTGGAGGAAACCTGGCACCATCCCTAAGGTGAAGCATGGTGGCGGCAGCATCATGCTGTGGGGATGTTTTTCAGCGGCAGGGACTGGGAGACTAGTCAGGATCGAGGGAAAGATGAATGGAGCAAAGTACAGAGAGATCCTTGATGAAAACCTACTCCAGAGGGCTCAGGACCTCAGACTGGGGCGAAGGTTCATCTTCCAACAGGACAACAACTCTAAACACACAGCCAAGACAATGCAGGAGTGTCTTCGGGACAGGTCTCTGAATGTCCCAGCCAGAGCACCGACTTCAACCTGATTGAACATCTCATTGCCAGCAGCAAACCCCCCTGCATCCCATTATATCCTTCCTGTTTGGCCCTGTCCGGGGGTGTCCTCGGATGGGGCCACAGTGTCTCCTGACCCCTCCTGTCTCAGCCTCCAGTATTTATGCTGCATTTGTTATATCTGGAGTACTTCTCCTGTCCTATTCGGTGTCCTGTGTGAATCTAAGTGTGCGTTCTCTAATTCTCTCCTTCTCTCTTTCTTTCTCTCTCTCGGAGGACCTGAGCCCTAGGACCATGCCCCAGGACTACCTGACATGATGACTCCTTGCTGTCCCCAGTCCACCTGGCCATGCTGCTGCTCCAGTTTCAACTGGCCTGGGCCCTAGGACCATGTCCCAGGACTACCTGACATGATGACTCCTTGCTGTCCCCAGTCCACCTGGCCATGCTGCTGCTCCAGTTTCAACTGTTCTGCCTTACTATTATTCAACCATGCTGGTCATTTATGAACATTTGAACATCTTGGCCACGTTCTGTTATAATCTCCACCCGGCACAGCCAGAAGAGGACTGGCCACCCCACATATGCTCTCTCTAATTCTCTCTTTCTTTCTCTCTCTCGGAGGACCTGAGCCCTAGGACCGTGCCCCAGGACTACCTGACATGATGACTCCTTGCTGTCCCCAGTCCACCTGACTGTGCTGCTGCTCCAGTTTCAACTGTTCTGCCTTATTATTATTCGACCATGCTGGTCATTTATGAACATTTGAACATCTTGGTCATGTTCTGTTATAATCTCTACCCGGCACAGCCAGAAGAGGACTGGCCACCCCACATAGCCTGGTTCCTCTCTAGGTTTCTTCCTAGGTTTTGGCCTTTTCTAGGGAGTTTTTCCTTGCCACCGTGCTTTTACACCTGCATTGTTTGCTGTTTGGGGTTTTAGGCTGGGTTTCTGTACAGCACTTTGAGATATCAGCTGATGTACGAAGGGCTATATAAATAAATTTGATTTGATTTGATTAATGGCTTGATGCTGCTGGAAGTGGTGTTGGAGGGCCAGTAGGAGGCACTCCTTCCTCTGGTCTAAAAAAAAAATCCAGATGCCCCAGGGCAGAGATTGGGAACATTGTAGGGTGCTGTCTTTCAGATGGAACGTTAAACGGGTGACCTGACTCTCTGTGGTCACTAAAGATCCCATGGCAACCCCAGTGTCCTGGATAAATTCCCAATCTGGCCCTCATACCATCATGGCCACCTAATCATCCCCAGCTTCCAATTGGCTCATTCATCCCCCTTCCTATTCCCCAAGTTGTAAATGAGAATGTGTTCTTAGTCAACTTACCTGGTAAAGTAAGAGTTAAATAAATTAAATAAAAATCTCTGGGCAGACCTGAAAATAGCTGTGCATCGACACGACCCATCCAACATGACAGAGCCTGAGAGGCTCTGCAGAGAAGAATTGGAAAAACTCCCCAAATACAGGTGTGCCAAGCTTGTAGTGTCATACCCAAGAAGACTCGAGGCTGTAATTACTGCCAAAGGTGCTTCAACAAAGTACTGAGTAAAGGGTCGAAATAGTTATGTAAGTGTGATATTTCAGTTTTGAATTTGTAAGAAATTTGCTTTTTTTTTTTTGCTAAACACCTTGTTGATGAGAGAGGTTAAAGGAGAATGGCACGAATCGTGCAAGCTAACAAACAGACAAATAACGGCGCAGTACAACAGTTGTGTACAGAACGGCATCTCGGAACGCACAACTTGTCAATCCTTGTCATTGATGGGGCTATTGCAGCATACGACCACACCGGGTTCCACTCCTATCAGCATCATGCTTAAAACAAGAAGCGGCTCCAGTTGGCACGCGATCACCAACACTAGACAATTGAGGAGTGAAAGACATCACCTGAAACATGACAGAAGGTTCAGTTTACTTGAGTGGCCTGTGCAGTCCCCAGACCTCAACCCAAGAGCACCTTTAGTATGAGATGGAATGGGCTGTAAGCAGCACAAATGTACCACTGTTGTCCAATCTGAAGCAACTGTGTGATGCCGTCACGTCAGCATGGACCAACATCCTTGTGGAACATTTCTGATCCCTTGTAGAATGCCCCGAAGAATTCAGAATGTTATGGAGGCAAAGGCAGGTCCGACCGGGTACGAGATGGGTGTACATAATATACTGTCCGGGTGGATATGGCATGGAATTCACACACACACACTCGCATAAAATCTCCATTCACACTTCAGCAGACATAAAACATGCCACAGACATACAGTTGAAGCCGGACGTTTACATACACCTTAGCCAAATACATTTAAACTCAGTTTTTCACAATTCCTGTCATTTAATCCTAGTAAAAATTCCCTGTCTTCGGTCAGTTAGGATCACCACTTTATTTAAAGAATGTGAAATGTCAGAATAATATTAGAAATAATTATTTCAGCTTTTATTTCTTTCATCACATTCCCAGTGGGTCAGAAGTTTGCATACACTCAATTAGTATTTGGTAGCACTGCCTTTAAATTGTTTAACTTGGGTCAAACATTTCGGATAACCTTCCACAAGCTTCACACAATAAGTTTGGTGAATTTTGTTCCATTCCTCCTGACAGCTGGTGTAACTGAGTCAGGTTTGTAGGCCTCCTTGCTCGCACACGCTTTTTCAATTCTGCCCACAAATTTTCTAAAAGATTGAGGTCAGGGCTTTGTGATGGCCACCCCAATACCTTGACTTTGTTGTCCTTAAGCCATTTTGTCACAACTTTGGAAGTATGCTTGGGGTCATTGTCCATTTGGAAGACGCATTTTCGACCAAGCTTTAACTTCCTGACTGATGTTTTGAGATGTTGCTTCAATATATCCACATAATTTTCCTCCCTCATGATGCCATCTATTTTGTGAAGTGCACCAGACCCTCCTGCAGCAAAGCACCCCCACAACATGATGCTGCCACCCCCGTGCTTCACGGTTGGGATGGTGTTCTTCGGCTTGCAAGCCTCCCCCTTATTCCTCCAAACATAATGATGGTCATTATGGCCAAACAGTTATATTTTTGTTTCATCAGACCAGAGGACATTTCTCCAAAAAGTATGATCTTTGTCCCCATGTGCAGTTGTAAACCGTAGTCTGGCTTTTTCTATGGCTGTTTTGGAGCAGTGGCTTCTTTCTTGCTGGGCTTTCAGGTTATGTCCATATAGGACTCATTTTACTGTGGATATAGATACTTTTGTACCGGTTTCCTCCAGCATCTTCACAAGGTCCTTTGCTGTTGTTCTGGGATTGATTTGCACATTTCGCACCAAAGTACGTTCATCACTCGGAGACAGAACGTGTCTCCTTCCTGAGCGGTATGCCGGCTGTGTGGTCCCATGGTGTTTATACTTGCATACTATTATTGTTTGTACAGATGAATGTTGTACCTTCAGACGTTTGGAAATTGCTCCCAAGGATGAACCAGACTTGTGGAGATCTACAATTTTTTTCATGAAGTCTTGCTGATTTCTTTTGATTTTCCCATGATGTCAAGCAAAGAGGCACTGTGTTTGAAGGTAGGCATTGAAATACATCCACAGGTACACCTCCAATTGACTCAAATTATGTCAATTAGCCTATCAGAAGCTTCTAAAGTCATGACATTTTCTGGATTTTTCCAAGCTGTTTAAAGGCACAGTCAACTTAGTGTACGTAAACTTCTGACCAACTGGAATTGTGATACAGTGAATTATAGGTGAAATAATCTGTCCGTAAACAATTGTTGGAAAAATGACTTGTGTCATGCACAAAGTAGATGTCCTAACCGACTTGCCAAAACTATTGTTTGTTAACAAAAAATTTGTGGAGTGGTTGAAAAACGAGTTTTAATAACTCCAACCTAAGTGAATTTAAACTTCTGACTTCAACTGTACATGCACACATACACAAATACACACACACACACACACACCTCTGTCTGTGAATTCATTACATATCTCTCATAATAAGCCTTTTCAATCCGGCGGACCCGGGGCTTATGATCTGGCACACAGGAGGGGCCACACATCTTCCAACTGTGTGATGATGCATTGAGAAGGGAGCGGGAATCCAAGGAGTGGCGGAGAGGCGGGTGCATAAGGGGGCGCGTCAGCCTCCTGTCATAATTGCCCTTCTCCTTTCCCCCCCTAACGACCTGGGATGGCAGCACTTTGTAAGGCCTGATTGTGATTAATTGCCTGCGTAACATTGCTGGAGCGGTCTAGTTCTTGCATGTGGGTCAGGTTGTACTTTGTGTTGACAACGAACCTTGACATACCCAAAATTAAAGCAAACATTTTGCTAAAAGTTATATAAATTATTTATACTGAACAAAAATATGAACGCAACCTGTGAAGTGTTGGTCCCATGTTTCATGAGCTGAAATTAAAGTGCCTAGAAATAGGCACAAAAAGCTTATTTCTCTCAAATTTGGTGCACACATCTGTTAGTGAGCATCCCTCGTAATGCATCCAACTGACAGGTTTGGCATATCAAGAAGCTGATTTAACAGCATAATCATTACACAGGTGCACCTTGTGTTGGGGACAATGAAAGGCACCACTAAAATGTGCAATTTTGTCACACAACACAATGCTGCAGATGTCTGAAGTTTTGAGGGGGTGTGCAATTGGCATGCTGACTGCAGAAATGTCCACCAGAGCTGTTCCCAGAGAACCTAATGTTAATTTCTCAACCATAAGCCGCCTCTAACTTTGTTTTAGAGAACTTGTCTGTACGTTCAACTGGCCTCACAACCGCAGACCATGTGTAACCACGCCAGCCCAGGACCTCCACATCCAGCTTCTTCACATGCGGTATCGTCTGGGACCAGCCACCCTGACAGCTGATGAAACTGTGGGTTTGAACAACCAAAGAATTTCTAAACAAACTGTCAGAAACCATCTCGGGGAAGCTCCTCTGCGTGCTCGTCGTCCTCACCAGGGTCTTGACCTGACTGCAGTTCAGAGTCGTAACTGACTTCAGTGGGCAAATGCTCACCTTTGATGGCCACTGGCAAGCTAGAGAAGTGTGCACTTCACGGATGAATCCCAGGTTTCAACTGTATTGGGCAGATGACAGAACGCGTGTATGGCATCGTGTGGGCGAGTGGTTTGCTGATGTCAACTTTATGAACAGAGTGCCCCATGGTGGCAGTGAGGTTATGGTGTGGGCCGGTATAAGCTACAGACATGAACACAATTGCATTTTATCAATGTCAATTTTAATGCACAGCGATACCATGACGAGATCCTGAGGCCCATTGTCATGCCATTCATCCGCCGCCATCACCTCAGGTTTCAGCATGATAATGCACGGCCCCGATGGGCCTCCCGGGTGGCGCAGTGGTTAAGGGCGCTGTACTGGCTTCCGGGTTGGATGCGCGCTGTGTTAAGAAGCAGTACGGCTGGTTGGGTTGTGAATCGGAGGACGCATGACTTTCAACCTTCGTCTCTCCCGAGCCCGTACGGGAGTTGTAGCGATGAGACAAGATAGTAGCTACTACAACAATTGGATACGACGAAATTGGGGAGAAAAAAGGGGCAAAAAAATAAAATATATTTTTTTTTAAAGATAATGCACGGCCCCATGTCACAAGGATCTGTACATAATTCCTGGAAGCTGAAAATGTTCCAGTGCTTCCATGGCCTGCATACTCACCAGACATGTCACCCGTTGAGCATGTTTGGGATGCTCTGGATCTACATGTATGACAGCGTGTCCCAGTTCCCGCCAATATCCAGCAACTTCGCACAGCCATTGAAGAGGAGCGGGACAACATTTCACAGGCCACAATCAACAGCCTGATCAACTCTATGCGAAGGAAATGTCACGCTGCATGAGGCAAATGGTAGTATTCCCAGGCATGTTATATCCAAAGATGTGGGCATAATTAATTTATTTCAATTGACTGTGGTTTCGTTAGCAGTGCTTTGACTATATTCAGTTTAATGCTAGTTTCCACTACTGTATGTGTAACAGTATCAACCCCAGGTGGTCTGTGCATTCAAGCCCACATTATCCCTCTGAGCTAAACCCAAGTCATTATGTCTTGGCGCCAACACAAGCCTTCAGGTCTCAGTCATGGTTACTCATCACGCAAGTTTAGTTCACTGAACAACCTTTGCTACACATGATAAACCCACATACCCCCATCCACTCCCTAAAAATAGTAGAATTTTATACATAGTCTACTAACAGATACAGCCCCAGACTGTCTTGCGACACACTAACCCTCATTTCTCACAGTTCACCTGGAGGCTCTATTTTACCTTATGCAGTTTTACAGTATGCTCTCTCTCTTGGCAGAGAAAGAATTTGTTCCACATTTTATACGCTTGAATCCTCTAGGTTTTTAGCTATTACAGTGAATGGAATGTCTGATAGTGATACTCTCCAAGCTGAGAGAGAGAGAGATTTCAGCTGCCTGAATTGGCACCTTTTAAATACGGTAGACAGCCATGAAATAATCTTAAAGACAGATGAGAGGGAGAGAGAAACCGAGCAAGGCAGAGACACAAGAAAAGAAACAGAGTGCGGAGACCGAGAGAAACAAACATGTGGAGAACCCCTTTCCAAGAGCCGATCTTGACCCTTGAACTATACTGAACAAAAATATAAATGCAACATGCAACAATTTTAAAGATGTTACAGTTCATATAAGGAAATGAGTCAGTTGAGACACTAATCTATGGATTTCACATGACTGGGCAAGGGCACAGCCTTAGGTGGGCCACTTCTGAGCCAGGCCAACCCACTGGGAGCGAAACCCAGCCAATCAGAATGAGTTTTTAATAAAGCCCCACAAAAGGGCTTTATTACAGACAGAAATAATCCTCAGCACCCCCTCAGACGATCCCGCAGGTGAAGAAGAATGATGTGTAGGTCCTGGGCTGGCGTGGTTACACGTGGTCTGTGGTTTTGAGGCCGGTTGGACGTACTGACAAATTCTCTAAAACAACGTTGGAGGTGGCTTATTGTAGAGAAATGAACATTCAATTCTCTGGCAACAGCTCTGGTGGTCATTCCTGCAGTCAGCATGCCAACTGCACACTCTCTCAACTTGAGACATCTGTGGTATTGTGTTGTGTGATACAACTTCATATTTTAGAGTGGCCTTTTATTGTCCCCAGCACAAGGTGCACCTGTGTAATGATCATTCTGTTTAATAAATGTCTTGATATGCCACACCTGTCAGGTGGATGGATAATCTTGGCAAAGGAGAAATGCTCATTACATCCCTGTTTAACAAGTATATGTGATCAATTTGAGAGAAATAAGCTTTTTTGTCTGGAATGTTTTATTTCATCTCATGAAACATGGGACCAACACTTTACATGTTGTATTTATATTTTTGTCCAGTATATATTTATCCAAAAATGGCAGAACGTTGAACTGTGTCTTCTCCGGGCTTCAAACCAGCTATCTGTATGTACTCTGTGTATACTCTGTGTACTCTGCATGTAGTGGCGGCTGTAACAAACCTGCCAAACCCTGCCTAAACACACTGTGGCCCTATATTACCACAATCATCCAGGCCCGCTGGTTCTCTCATGTCTCGCCATTCTCTGCCTGGGTAGCCTCCTCTGTTTACACCCAAGCCCGTCCTGTCCGGTGCCGGTTGAGGCCTGACTTACAGGAGATAAATCTTCATCTTCTGTGTGCGCCATTGGAGCGATGCTCTCCTTCCCTCTCTCCATCTGGGTGGTTGACACAATGCAAAGCCAAAAGTTCAGGTTTAGAAATTCCCCAATTTCCAGGGTTTAGCGTGGATCTATGAGAGGTGATTTATGACAAAGACCCTCCTCTGATAGAGGGGCGGAATAAACACCTGGTGATCGGGAGACTTGTTTGCAAACTGCTCATTTTAGGGCCTTTTCATGAGCGAGCAGTAGCGTGAGAGAGTGAGTTCAGGTCTCTCCTGTGGTCTTTTTTTGTGTGTAAATACTGTGTTAGTGTTATGACACACATCTGCAGCTGTCTTACTAATGATGGACAGCCTGGCTGATCTATGTCAATGAAAGTTTTTTGTGTGTGTGTGTGAGAATGTGTACTTGGTTATGTGTGTGTGTGTGTGCTTAGGGGTATAAACGTGTTAATGTTCTGATGATATATGCCATGTATAGGGGATGGTCTGTTTCTTTGGAGAGACATGTACAGTGCCTTCGGAAAGTATTCAGTATTCATTTTTTACATATACCTTATTTCCATAAGCATTCAGACTCTCAAAATTGAGCTCAGCTGCATCCTGTTTCCATTGATCCTCCTTGAGATGTTTCTAGAGCAAAGGCCAAGCCATAAGGTTGATGGAATTGTCCGTAGAGCTCCGAGACAGGATTGTATCGAGGCACAGATCTGGGGAAGGGTACTAAAAAATGTCTGCAGCATTGAAGGTCCCCGAGAACACAGTGTCCTCCATCAATCTTAAACGGAAGATGTTTGGAACCACCAATACTCTTCCTATAGCTGGCCACCCAGCCAAACTGAGCAAGCGGGAGGGAAGGGCCTTGGTCAGGGAGGTGACCAAGAACCTGATGGTCACTCTGACAGAGCTCTAGAGTTCCTCTGTGGAGATGGGAGAACCTTCTTCAGAAGGACAACCATCTCTGCAGCACTCCAACAATCAGGCCTTTATGGTAGAATGGCCAGATAGATGGCACTCCTCAGTAAAAGGCACATGACAGCCCGCTTGGAGTTTGCCAAAAGGCATCTAAAGACTCTCCGACCATGAGAAACAAGATTTTCTGGTCTGATGAAACAAATATTGAACTTTTTGGCGTGAGTGCCAAGCGTCACATCTGGAGGAAACCTGGCACCATTCCTATGGTGAAGCATGGTGGTGGCAGCATCATGCTGTGGGGATTGAGGCAAAGATGAACGGAGCAAAGTACAGAGCGGTCCTTGATGAAACCCTGCTCCAGAGCGCTTAGGACCTCAGACTGAGGTGAAGGTTCATCTTCCAACAGGACAACGACCCTAAGCACACAGACAAGACAACGCAGGAGTGGCTTCGTGACAAGTCTCTGAATGTCCTTGAGTGGCCCAGACAGAGCCCCGGACTTGAACCTGATCGAAAATCTCCAGAAAATAGCTGAGAAGCAATGCTCCCCATCCAACATGACAGAGCTTGAGAGGATATGAAGAGAAGAATGGCAGAAACTCCCCAAATACAGGTGTGCCAAGCTTGTAGCGTCATACCCAAGAAGACTCAAGGCTGTAATCGCTGCCAAAGGTGCTTCAACAAAGTAGTACTGAGTAAAGGGTCTGAATAGTTGTGTAAATTTGATATTCTAATTTTTAATACATTAGCAAACATTTCTAAACCTGTTTTTGCTTTGTCATTATGAGGTATTGTGTGTAGATTGATGAGGGGAAAAAACAATGTAATCAATTTTAGAATAAGGCTGTAACCTAACAAAATGTGGGAAAAGTCAAGGGGTCTGAATACTTTCCGAAGGCACTGTACGTTAGTGGGGTACAATAACAAACCGATTCAACGTGGCCGAAGTACGAGTTATATAAACCTAAGGGTTTCTACATATTGTGTTTGGTGTACATACCACCAGTCCTAATGTAAAGAGCACAAACACTGAAGTCCATTCAGCCTGTCATCCTGTGCTCACTATATTAGCAAGCTGACATGACAGCAACAACGCTGACATTACACATCCAAGTATATGTGACCAAATTATGAAAGACGAGCATTGTACATTTTGAATTCCGTAAAGTAAGTGTGGAAGAGGTGAAAAAATTGTCTATCAACAATTACAAGTCACCGGGGTCTGACAGCTTGGCTGGAAAATTACTGAGGATAATAGCAGACGATATTGCCACTCCTATTTGCCATATCTTCAATTTAAGCCTACTAGAAAGTGTGTGCCCTCAGGCCTGGAGGGAAGCGAAAGTCATTCAGCTACCTAAGAATAGTAAAATCTCCCTTTTACTGGCACAAATAGCTGACCAATCAGCCTGTTATCAACCCTTAGTACACTTTTTTGACTTTCAGCACGCTTATATAGGGAAGGAGATTCAACAAGCACATCACTTACACAAATGACTGATGATTGGCCTAGAGAAATTGATGATAAAAAAGATTGTGGGGGGCTGTTTTGAGGCTTTTGACATTATCGAACATAGTCTGCTGCTGGAAAGACGTTTGTGTTGTTATGGCTTTTACACCCTCTGCTATATTGTGGATGAAGAGTTACCTGTCTAACAGAACACAGTGTGTCTATATATGCGGATGACTCATCATACAAGTCAGCCAATACAGCGACTGAAATGACTTCTACACTCACCAAAGAGCTGAAGGTAGTTTCAGTATGGCTGGTAAAAGGAATGCTAGTCCTAAATATTTCAAAAACTAAAAGCATTGTATTTGGGACTAATCATTCACTAAAACCCTAAACCTCAACTAATTCTTGTAATGAAAAATGTGGAAATTGAACTTGAAGTTGGGCTGACTAAACTACTTGGAGTAACCCTGGATTGTAAAACTGTCATGGTCAAAACATATTGATACAACAGTAGCTAAGATGGGGAGTTGTCTGTCCATAATAAAGCGCTGGTCTGCCTTCACAGCACGATCAACAAGGTAGGTCCTCCAGGCCCTGGTTTTGTCACACCTGGACTACTGTTCAGTCGTGTGGTCAGATGCCACAAATGTGCAATAGGCTCAGAACAGGGCAGCACGGCTGGCTTTTGGATGTACACAGAGAGCTAATATTAATAATATGCATGTCAATCTTTCCTGGCTTAAAGTGGAGGAGAGACGGACTTCATTACTACTTGTATGTGTGAGAGGTATTGACATGTTGAATGCACCGAGCTGTCTGTTTGAACTACTGGCCCGCAGCTCGGACACACATGCATAACCCACAAGACATGCCACCATAGGTCAATTCACTGTCCCCAAGTCCAGAACAGACTATGGGAGGCGCACTGTATTACATAGAGCCATGACTACATGGCACTCTATTCCACATGAAGTAACTCATGCAAGCAGTAAAATTAGATAAAAATACACCTTATGGAACAGCGGGGACTGTGAAGTAACAAACACGATGACATACACACACATACACATATATTTATGTAGATATGTGGTAGTAGAGAGGAGGCCTGAAGGTGCACACTTAGTGTGTTGTGAATATATTGTAATGTTTTTAAAATTGTTTAACTGCCTTAAATTCTGGGGGTCCAGCAAAATTTCCTTTCGAGTAAATATTTGATGAAGGGACTTATCATACAGCATAGCAAATGTTGTTCTATAATCTTCATGTCGCCTTAGGCATTCTGTCCCTGCTTCAGTCAGCAGACTCGCTTCAACATTCAAATGAATAAAGAAACTCCCCATAACTGACAAACAGTGTACAGGCAAACTTAATTTAAACTAACCTGATTTTCAAGAATAAGTACCCAGCCAACATCCTTCTCATCCCCACCCACACTCTACTTTCCTTCCTTCTCATCCTCACCCACACTCTACTTTCCTTCCTTCTCATCCCCACCCACCCTACTTTCCTTCCTTCTCATCCACCCACACTCTACTTTCCTTCCTTCTCATCCCCACCCACACTCAACTTTCCTTCCTTCTCATCCCCACCCACACTCTACTTTCCTTCCTTCTCATCCCCACCCACACTCTTACTTTCCTTCCTTCTCATCCCCACCCACACTCTACTTTCCTTCCTTCTCATCCCAACCCACACTCTACTTTCCTTCCTTCTCATCCCCACCCACACTCTACTTTCCTTCCTTCTCATCCCCACCCACACTCTACTTTCCTTCCTTCTCAATCCCACCCACACTCTACTTTCCTTCCTTCTCATCCCCACCCACACTCTACTTTCCTTCCTTCTCATCCCCACCCACACTCTACTTTCCTTCCTTCTCATCCCCACCCACACTCTACTTTCCTTCCTTCTCATCCCCACCCACACTCTTACTTTCCTTCCTTCTCATTCCCACCCACACTCTACTTTCCTTCCTTCTCATCCCCACCCACACTCTACTTTCCTTCCTTCTCATCCCCACCCACACTCTACTTTCCTTCCTTCTCATCCCCACCCACACTCTACTTTCCTTCCTTCTCAACCCCACCCACATTCTACTTTCCTTCCTTCTCATCCCCACCCACACTATACTTTCCTTCCTTCTCATCCCCACCCACACTCTACTTTCCTTCCTTCTCATCCCCACCCACACTCTACTTTCCTTCCTTCTCATCCCCACCCACACTCTACTTTCCTTCCTTCTCATCCCCACCCACACTCTACTTTCCTTCCTTCTCATCCCCACCCACACTCTACTTTCCTTCCTTCTCATCCCCACCCACACTCTACTTTCCTTCCTTCTCATCCCCACCCACACTCTACTTTCCTTCCTTCTCATCCCCACCCACACTCTACTTTCCTTCCTTCTCAATCCCCACCCACACTCTACTTTCCTTCCTTCTCAATCCCCACCCACACTCTACTTTCCTTCCTTCTCAATCCCACCCACACTCTAATTTCCTTCCTTCTCATCCCCACCCACACTACTTTCCTTCCTTCTCATCCCCACCCACACACTATTTTCCTTCCTTCTCATCCCCACCCACAGTCCTTCCTTCTCGGCACCCACGCCTAACTGACTTTAATTTTCCTCTCCGTTTCTTTTTCCCGGGACAAAACAAATCAGGAAACAAATGAGGAGGGAGGAGGGAGGAGAAATGGGAGGTGAGGCATAACAGAGGAAAGGGGAGGAAGAGACAGGGCGAGCCAACAGATGACAAGCGGAAGAGAAGGAGAGAGAGATTGGGCCTACGTGATCAAGAACAAAAAGTCTCCGAAAACAAGGGCTGAAAATAAAACGTGAATGAGAAAATGTTGGCCTTTTTTTCGTCCTGGGTAAAGCCAGGAGTTTTTCCTGACCACATTCCCTGACCATAAATGACACAGGGCCCTAATCATATGTTATGATATTCCAAATGATCAGCCATAGAATAAAGTACATGAATATTTGTCTTCATCTACACGTCACAACTATATTGATGGGAGATTTCGGCTTTGTTTTCGCGCTGACATCAGTCTTCCCTCCTACATTCGAATCCATACCTCTAAACAGTGTTTGTTCCAAAGACATCCTCCAGCATTGTTTGCCTGACCGAGTTAATTGCGGAATCCAGGCAATCAAAAGTGCATGAATCAGCAGCAGCAGCAACAGCAAAACAGATGTGAGAGCATGAATCAGCAGCAGCAGCAACAACAAAACAGATGTGAGAGCATGAACCAGCAGCAGCAGCAACAACAAAACAGATGTGAGAGCATGAATCAGCAGCAGCAGCAACAACAAAACAGATGTGAGAGCAGCAAGATACAATATTCTGTGGTAAATCCAGGATGGTTACGAAAGACCCGCTCGGAGAACAAAACATCCAAGAGGAACAAATGAGGTCAGTACAATACAAGCTGTGTCAGCGGATAGCAAACGTCAGCTCAACGACTTCAATCAATAGTTAATATGCACCGTGTAAACATGGAATATTGAGAGAAAATGTGTGTTTTTACCATACAAGGTAGATAGACCAGGAATGTTGCAGACTAATCCATTATATTTGAGGGAACAACAGTCAGTGGGTTGAGTTTCTAGTGTCATTTTAACACAGTGTTTTCTACTCCATGGAATATGAAGAGATGGGTTTTTACCATACAAGATAAATCGATTGATTACATTTCACGATATAAGACTTATCAGTGATTAGATTGCTTTGTTGCGAATAGCGGAACAACACTTTTTCAACAATAGAAAGTGTTTTTTTTACTTAAACACCATCATCTACAGTGCCTTGCGAAAGTATTCGGCCCCCTTGAACTTTGTGACCTTTTGCCACATTTCAGGCTTCAAACATAAAGATATAAAACTGTATTTTTTTGTGAAGAATCAACAACAAATGGGACACAATCATGAAGTGGAACGACATTTATTGGATATTTCAAACTTTTTTAACAAATCAAAAACTGAAAAATTGGGCGTGCAAAATTATTCAGCCCCTTTACTTTCAGTGCAGCAAACTCTCTCCAGAAGTTCAGTGAGGATCTCTGAATGATCCAATGTTGACCTAAATGACTAATGATGATAAATACAATCCACCTGTGTGTAATCAAGTCTCCGTATAAATGCACCTGCGCTGTGATAGTCTCAGAGGTCCGTTAAAAGCGCAGAGAGCATCTTGAAGAACAAGGAACACACCAGGCAGGTCCGAGATACTGTTGTGAAGAAGTTTAAAGCCGGATTTGGATACAAAAAGATTTCCCAAGCTTTAAACATCCCAAGGAGCACTGTGCAAGCGATAATATTGAAATGGAAGGAGTATCAGACCACTGCAAATCTACCAAGACCTGGCCATCCCTCTAAACTTTCAGCTCATACAAGGAGAAGACTGATCAGAGATGCAGCCAAGAGGCCCATGATCACTCTGGATGAACTGCAGAGATCTACAGCTGAGGTGGGACACTCTGTCCATAGGACAACAATCAGTCGTATATTGCACAAATCTGGCCTTTATGGAAGAGTGGCAAGAAGAAAGCCATTTCTTAAAGATATCCATAAACAGTGTTGTTTAAAGTTTGCCACAAGCCACCTGGGAGACACACCAAACATGTGGAAGAAGTTGCTCTGGTCAGATGAAACCAAAATTGAACTTTTTGGCAACAATGCAAAACGTTATGTTTGGCGTAAAAGCAACACAGCTCATCACCCTGAACACACACCATCCCCACTGTCAAACATGGTGGTGGCAGCATCATGGTTTGGGCCTGCTTTTCTTCAGCAGGGACAGGGAAGATGGTTCAAATTGATGGGAAGATGGATGGAGCCAAATACAGGACCATTCTGGAAGAAAACCTGATGGAGTCTGCAAAAGACCTGAGACTGGGACGGAGATTTGTCTTCCAACAAGACAATGATCCAAAACATAAAGCAAAATCTACAATGGAATGGTTCAAAAATAAACATATCCAGGTGTTAGAATGGCCAAGTCAAAGTCCAGACCTGAATCCAATTGAGAATCTGTGGAAAGAACTGAAAACTGCTGTTCACAAATGCTCTCCATCCAACCTCACTGAGCTCGAGCTGTTTTGCAAGGAGGAATGGGAAAAAATTTCAGTCTCTCGATGTGCAAAACTGATAGAGACATACCCCAAGCGACTTACAGCTGTAATCGCAGCAAAAGGTGGTGCTACAAAGTATTAACTTAAGGGGGCTGAATAATTTTGCACGCCCAAAGTTTGAAATATCCAATAAATGTCGTTCCACTTCATGATTGTGTCCCACTTGTTGTTGATTCTTCACAAAAAATACAGTTTTATATCTTTATGTTTGAAGCCTGAAATGTGGCAAAAGGTCGCAAAGTTCAAGGGGGCCGAATACTTTCGCAAGGCACTGTATATGCCTACATGGTAGAACTCCTGCTTCCATGTAAAACACTGAACACTGGTAATAACACTGAATAAAAATACTAATTAAGGTCACTAATTAGTAAGGAACTCCCCTCACCTGGTTGTCTAGGTCTTAATTGAAAGGGGAAAAAAAACAAATACCAGCTGACACTAGGCCCTCCATGGAATGAGTTTGACACCCCGAACAATTGACATCAGTATGGGATCATAGCTTTCACCTGGATTCACCTGGTCAGTTGGTCATGGAAAGAGCAGGTGTTCATAATGTTTTATACACTGTCTACTGTATAATCAAATCAAATCACATTTTATTGGTCACATACACATGGTTACCAGATGTTAATGCGAGTGTAGCGAAATGCTTGTGCTTCTATTTCCGACAGTGCAGTAATATCTGAAGAGTAATCTAGCAATTTCACAACTACCTTGTACACACAAGTGTAAAGGGATGAATAAGAATATTTAGATATAAATATATGGATGAGCGATGGCCGTGCGACATAGGCAAGACGCAGTAGATGGTGGAATACAGTACATGCATATGAGATGAGTAATGTAGGGTATGTAAACATTATATAAAGTGGCATTGTTTAAAGTGACTAGTGGTACATTTATTGCATCCAATTATTAAAGTGGCTAGAGATTTGAGTCTGTATGTTGGCAGCAGCCACTCAATGTTAGTGATGGTTGTTTAGCAGTCTGATAGCCTTGAGATAGACGCTGTTTTTCACTCTCCTGGTCCCAGCTTTGATGCACCTGTACAGACCTCGCCTTCTGGATGATAGCAGAGTGAACAGGCAGTGGCTCGGGTGGTTGTTGTCCTTGATGATCTTTTTGCCCTTCCTGTGACATCGGGTGTCCTGGAGGGCAGGTAGTTTGCTCCCAGTGATGCGTTGTGCAGACCTCACTACCCTCTGGAGAGCCTTACGGTTGTGGGTGGAGCAGTTGCTGTACCAGGCAGTGATACAGCCCGACAGGATGCCCTTGATTGTGCATCTGTAAAAGTTTCTGAGTGTTTTCGGTGACTAGCCAAATTTCTTCAGCCTCCTGAGATTGAAGAGGCGCTGTTCCGCCTTCTTCAGCACGCTATCTGTGTGGGTGGACCATTTCAGTTTGTCCATGATGTGTACGTTGAAGAACTTAAAACTTTCCACCTTCTTCACTACTCCGTCGATGTGGATAGGGGGGTGCTCCCTCTGCTGTTTCCTGAAGTTCACGATCATCTCCTTTGTTTTGTTGACGTTGAGTGTGAGGTTATTTTCCTGACATCACACTCCGAGGGCCCTCACCTCCTCCCTGTAGCCTGTCTCGTCGTTGTTGGCAATCAAGCCTACCACTGTAGTGTCTGCAAACTTGATGATTGAGTTGAAGGCGTGCATGGAGTTGCACAGGGCGGGGTCGAGATCCAGGGTCTTGAGCTTAATGACGAGATTGGAGGGTACTATGGTTTTAAATGCTGAGCTGTAGTCGATAAACAGCATTCTACCATAGGTATTCCTCTTTTCCAGATGGGTTAGGGCAGTGTGATTGCGTCGTCTATGGACCTATTGGGCCGGTAAGCAAATTGGAGTGGGTCTAAGGTATCAGGTAGGGTGGAGGTGATATGATCCTTGACTAGTCTCTCAAAGCACTTCATGATGACGGAAGTGAGTGCTACGGGGCGATAGTCGTTTAGCTCAGTTACTTTACCTTTCTTGGGAACAGGAACAATGGTAGACATCTTGAAGCATATGGTTACAGCAGACTGGGATAGGGAGAGATTGAATATGTCCATAAACAAAGCAGTCAGCTGGTCTGCGCATGCTCTGAGGATGCGGCAAGGGATGATGTCTAGGCCGGCAGCCTTGCGAGGGTTAACACTTAAATGTTTTACTCACGTTGGCCACGGTGAAGGAGAGTCCACAGGTTTTGGTAGCGGGCTGTGTTAGTGGCACTGTATTGTCCTCAAAGTGAGCAAAAATGTGTTTAATTTGTCTGGGAGCAAGACATCGGGGTCCGTGACGGGGCTGGTTTTCCTTTTGTAGTCCGTGATTGACTGTAGATCCTGCCACATATGTCTGGTGTCTGAGCCGTTGAATTGCGACTCTACTTTGTCTCTATACTCTATACGTTTAGCTTGTTTGATTGCCTTGCAGAGGGAATAGCTACACTGTTCTATTCGGTCATGTTTCCGGTCACCTTGCCATGATTAAAATCAATGGTTCCCGCTTTCAGTTTTGCGCGAATGCTGCCATCAATCCATGGTTTCTGGTTAGTATTGCACAGTTCTAAGAGGCTCCCAGTCCTCAGTAGTCTGTGCTACTTTGTGTAGCGATAAGACTAACGCAACAGGACATTCATAATTAACCCAGTACTGTCAAGTCATGTGAATAGTCTGACATGTCCTCACTTGTCATTTTGACCTTTTGTGTGCGTCATTTTCTCCTCCATCAACCCAGCTGCCTGCATTCCTTGTTCTCCTGCGAGGGGACTATGAGGGGTGGGTCTTTGATCTATCCCCGCAGTGTTTCTACGTTAGAAAATGGTTCTCTTACTCCGTTCGAAAATTGATTTCTTTATGTCCTTTATGAAATGGATTTCTGATTAATTTTACATCACTGGTGAGAAATTGAGCCATGTCTATTTGACTATGAGTAATCAGTGGTATGTGCTATATACTGACAGCATCAAAGCACATACTGTAAGTTCTCTTTCTCACTGACTCACCCCATCTCTCTCACGTCTCTTTAACACTATATCTTGCTCTTCCTGGAGCTGTCTAAAATTAGAACAAGAAGTCATTAAAATGGGTAAAACAAGAAAAAGGGTGAGAGAAAGAGGGACTATTTCCTCACAGTGTTAGGAGCATCTTTCCAGCAAAGAATCATGGTAAGGACTGCATCCAGCTCTCTGCTTCCATCCAAGCAGATTGGAAGAGGGAAATGGAGGATCGGGCACGAGGCTGTTCAAAGGGGTGAGAAAAGCCTGCTTAGATGTTTGGCAGTGGAGTTAATACACTAAGTCACACAGCAATGGAGGGCTTTTCCCCTGCATCTCTTCAAAGAAAAAGACAGGAAGAGATTGTGTGTATGTGGATGGAATACCGTGTGTGTACTGCACAGTGCATTCGGAAAGTATTGAGACCCCTTGACTCTTCACGTTATGTTACAGCTTTATTTGAAAATTGATTAAATATCCATCTACACACAATACCCCATAATAAATAAAAACTGAAATATCACTTTTATGTAAGTATTTAGACCCTTTACTCAGTACTTTGTTGAATAACCTTTGGCAACGATTACAAAGCTTGGCACACCTGTATTTGGGGAGTTTCTCCCATTCTTCTCTGCAGATCCTCTCAAGCTCTCTCAGGTTGAATGGGAAGCATCGCTGCACAGCCATTGTTTGGTCTCTCAAGAGATGCTAGTTTGGGTTCAAGTCCGGGCTCTGGCTGGGCCACTCAATGACATTCAGAAACTTGTCCCGAACCCACTCCTGTGTTGTCTTGGCTGTGTGCTTATGGTCGTCGTCCTATTGGAAGGTGAACCTTCGCCCCAGTCTGTTGTCCTGAGCACTCTGGAGCAGGTTTTTATCAAGGGTCTCTCTGTACTTGCCCCGCTCATGTTTCCCTTGATGCTGACTAGTCTCCCAGTCCCTGCTGCTGATAAACATCCCCACAGCATGATGCTGCCACTACCATGCTTCACCGTAGTGGTGGGGCCTGGTTTCCTCCAGATGTGGCGCTTGGCATTCAGGCCAAAGAGTTCAACCTTTGTTTCATCAGACCAGAGAATCTAGTTGTTCATGGTCTGAGAGTCCTTTAGATGCCTGACAAACTCCAAGCAGGCTGTCATGTGCCTTTTACTGAGAAGTGGTTTCCGTCTGGCCACTCTACCATAAAGGCCTGAATGGTGGAGTGCTGCAGAGATGGTTGTCCTTCTGGAAGGTTCTCCCATGTCCACAGAGGAACTCTGTCAGAGTGACCATCGGGTTCTTGGTCACCTCCCTGACCAAGGCCCTTCTCCCACGATTGGTCAGTATGGCCGGGCTGCCAGCTCTAGGAAGAGTCTTGCTGGTTCCAAGCTTCTTCAATTTAAGAATGATTGAGGCCACTGCTCTTGGGGACCTTCAATGCTGCAGACATTTTTTAGTACCCTTCCCCAGATCTGTGCCGACACAATCCTGTCTTGAAGCTCTACGGACAATTCCTTCGACCTCATGGCTTGGTTTTTGTTCTGACATGGACTGTCAACTGTGGGACCTTATATCGACAGGTGTGTACCTTTCCAAATCATGTCCAATCAATTGAATTTTCCACAGGTGGACTCCAATCAAGTTGTAGAAACATCTGAAGGATGATCGATGGAAACAAGATGCACCTGAGCACAATTTCGAGTCTCATAGCAAAGGGTCATGATAATAAGGTATTTCGTTTATTTTATTTTATAAATTTGCTAAAATTTCTAAAAAACAGTTTTCACTTTGCCATTATGGGTTATTGTGTGTAGAATGATAAGGAAAACATTTAATTTAATCAATTTTAGAATAAGGCTGTGTGTGTGTGTGTGTGTGTGTGTGTGTGTGTGTGTGTGTGTGTGTGAGAGAGAGATTGGTTTCACTATGAATAGTGTGCTGACATGGTCTGTGTTCTATATTATTTACACCCAGTATCAGTGGGATTAGTAAAGTCTGTTTATTATTCTATGCACTTGTGGTTTGCATGGATAATTGTACATTAAGTGGATTAGCATGCAGTGGGAATCCCTAATGGGAATTAGCTACTTTGCTTTGAACACACGCAAATCATCATGCACTGTAGTACCCATCCACTTCTGCAACATCAGCATATTTCAAATTGTTGAAATCAGTGCTGTTATTCATTTTAGTAAAATAGTATATAGAGTTTTAATGAAACTGACACTTGTTATGATTCGGTTCTGCAGTTACTTGTGTGATAGTCATATTTGATGTGGTAAGTCTCCGTTAGGTTGTTATTTGACACTCTTCATCATCTAGGGATCTCCAAACTCTTTGAGTTTCTGTTGTTTCTTCTTTCCTAAGCCACTCAACTGAAAATAAGAGATTCTTTCTTTAATCATATAGTTTAAAACAATGCCATATGTAAAGTACCTCCTGCAGGCTTTTTTTTATGAGAAACTCTGCAAAGAACAATATAAAAAAAGTTTTCTCCCGGCTTCAATATCACCCAAATCCCAAATCAAAATCCGCCTCGGATAAATTGCAGTGGAATACAAATGAGTGGTTCAGGAGTCAGCGGCAGGGATTTTTAATGAGGACAAAACCCTATCACCACATCTAACCTGCTCCAGTTCATTTGCTGCCTTGGCGTCCCAGTAGAATTCCCGGATGAAATTTCAGCGTTTCGGCCCCAGCTCGCTTTGAGCCTTGCAAACGATGACCGTCCTCCTCCCACATCCCAGAACATTTAAACCCTCACTTTGCCTAAAGAAATCCCTGCTCCTGCAGTCTAAAGGTCATTTGAAATAAATAAATAAAAAGGAGGAAGATTGCTATAGCATCCCACACACCAAGCTCTGAGCAGCATTTGAAAAGGCTGGGAACCCCAACTTAACATTCATTCGCCTAGAGGTATTCCGTGAGCGTGAGAGAAGGAGAACACAACTTCCAAGACCACACACTAACTCCCACTCAGTAGCCGTAGCTACATGAGTCGCACTGTGCCTGTACAATGCTACTGTACTATATGACTTACTGAAAAGTCCTCTGGCCTTTTTAGGCGTTGTTGTGAGATGTCTATTGTCTTTGGGAAAGTCTACCACCAATGTTTATTGCATTGGGATGTTGAGCCCTCAAGGATTTAAATGACCGGGATTCTATTAGATTAAGTTGATATTTCTCCTCCGAACTTTTCACCTCTCCGAGTTTATAGATATCATCCTTGAGAAATGATTAGAACACGTCGGCGACAAGACAATGGATGTGGAGTGAATATTTGAATAGGTGTAATGTATCCTAAACCCATCACAACAATGCCAGGGATAAACATTGTGTACAGTAGAACACACTCCCAAGGAGATCATGAATAGGAGATTACATCAATATAACTCAATTCCATGTTTTTATGAGCCTCTCCCTCTCCCTGTCTGTACAAAGTGACCTCTATTAGGTTTGCAGACCCTTTATTGTCCCCCCCCCCACAACAAATCCTGGCCTGCTGTGTTTTGGTTCCCAATGAGGGTGTGTTGGGATTTTGAGGTTGGGTTACACGGCCCTGTTGTGTTTGTCTGTTTTTGTGCTCACACACACACACACACACACACACACATCCTTTATCCAGGTCTATCTGCGTCTCCAGCCTCCTGGAGCACTCGAGCTCGTTACATCATCCTAAGGGGAGTTATCTGTGCCCGATCTGCACTCTCAAAGGCTGTTTTGTCTTCCATCTGCCTAGAACTCCCTGAACCCTGGGATTACCATCCCAGCCGTGGGTATTTGTTTACCGCCGCCCTAATTTACCGTGGCCTTTATCACAGTCGCCTGCCGATGCGGGGAGGAAGTGCTGCTTCACAAACAGCTCATCTGTATACCAGGGGAACCATAGCAATCCTTCAGGTAATCCAGCTGTTCTCAACCAACCAGAGGTGCCCTGTCTGGAGTTGGTTCGTTTAGCTCCCGAGTGGGGCTCCCGAGTAACGCAGGGGTCTAAGGCACTGCATCTCCGTGCTAGAGGTGTCACTTCAGACATCCTTGTTCGATTCCAGGCTGTATCACAACCGGCCGTGATTGGGAGTCCCATAGGGCGGCGCACAATTGGCCCAGCGTCGTCCGGGTTTGGCCGGTGTAGCCTGTCATTGTAAATAATAATCTGTTCTTAACTGACTTGCCTAGTTAAATAAGGATTCAATAAAATAAAAAATCTCATGTAACACCATGTAGGAAAAGAAGGTCAGATTAGTTATCAATTATAACAGCAATTAATTGGTGATTAAATTAAATGTAATTGCCAGCAAGTGATTGCCACGAATAGCACGAGGGGCACAATTACTTTCAAAAGTAAATGTAGGGGTCCCTATGGCCCTAAAGGTGGCTGGTGTTGGGGGCCTAAAGGAGGCTTTTGTCTCAACGGCACACTAATACCCTATTTACACTACTGAGCCGAGCCGAACTAAGCTGAGCTGTATTGAACTGGCCTGGGTACAGGTTCAACACATCCATCATTTATGGAACCAAGCTGGAAAAGACCATAAGAAGAGGAAATATCTGAGCCAGTACAGTATGGTTCAGGTTGGCACAATAGTGTGAATCAGGCGAATGTGCAAAAAACATTTTTTGCCAGCACGGTATGGTTCAGGTCGGACTCGGCACTGCAGTATGAAAAGGGTAAAACTGAGGCTGGCTAACCCCCAGGATTCTGGCCCAGCTCCCAGCCGGTCCCTCTCATTGGTCATGTTTAATTAACACCCCCCTTCTTCCTAAACTAATTGGCCATAAAAAAACGAGGATGGCCCCTTCACCCAGCCTGAGTGTTGTTCCACAAAATGGCAGCTGTGTAGATTATGAGGCATGGTGTGCCTCCTCAAGAGCGATTTGGAGCTATTAATCTTTGTCATTAGTCAGTGCACTTTGGTTTGTGTGAGACTATCTTTTTCGGCTCTGCACATTTATAGTTTTAAAGATTTTTTTTTTTTTTTTGTGAAAATCTTTAGATGTATTATGTCTGATCAACCTATAGGCCTACACTTTCACTCACTCATGAACCATCAATTTGTGCTGTGTAAACGTTACCGTAGGGCACTCACGTTTGGTTACCGTAATTTTGTTTGCACACTAAAGCAACACTGGTTCTTGGCCACAGGGTCAACCTCTACTACAGGAAATAACATCAAACTAGTTATTTCAAGACAGTGGTGACAGTTTATAATCATTACTTGCAATATAATTTGGAAAAACAATATATATATATATACTTATTGCGCAAAGTATTCAATAGTTTTCGATATTTTTACTCGCGCTTTAAATTCTTCGGCGAGAGCGCTCCAGTTGTGAATGGGTGCATTCGAAGCACTGCCCTTTCCGGTCCCAAGGATAGACCAATGAGAAAAGCGTATACACACTGATGGGACGTCAAATCTGCTTCCCATCGTGTCGGGATTGGAACATTACAGAGTAAGAATCGGAACAATTGAGTGTTTGGTAATTGGACACTAGGATCAAGGAATCCCATATCGGTAACAATTTCAATGCATTTGCGAAGTCACATTGTAACTGTAAGTACTGTCTGAGATCGTTGCGTCCGTTTCTTCGTTTATATCAGGCCCTATTTTCCGATGAGATAATTTTTTTTGTTGCGTGTATGAGGTCTGTCGGGAGATTAAAACATAAGAGAAATGCAGGGATTTGTGAGGCTACATTTGCACTGATGAACCGCTCTTGTTCTACTACGCTTTACTCGGTCGTTTATGGAACCATGGAGTGAAATATCGCTTTAGAAAGCGCGAGGAACAAGACTAATTCTACTCCGAGACCTCTGGATCTAAACCCGCCACACCGACTGCTTTAAATCCCAGCCGGCGTGTTAAGGACTTTTACATCTCAGACGTGGGATACCTTTTCTGTGTTGGCCAAGGCAGGGAACCTCACGAACCCCTGCCGCTACTCTCGCAGGGTAAAGAGCTAATAAAAAGGCTTCGGGCACCTCTAACCGGGCGCAGTTTAGCATTTGAATACAGCTTGGCTGTATGAGGGAGGGAGCGAGAGGGGCAGAGCGCGTAGGATATCTGATTTGTTTTTACTTGGTCGAGGGAGTGAAATGGTAAAACTAGCTAGAAGGGGGAGAAAACGCATTTAAAATCGCCCACATGCTCTGGATCAATCGCTGGATTGGGGCACGGAATACGAAGAAGGGGGAAGACGCGAGTTTGAAATCTTTGCGGGCTGGAAGATGGCAGAGGGGTGCAGTTGGAAGTGGTGAGAGCCTAACTTCTGGCCACTTCGAATTTATTTGTAACCAATTTGCCCCTATTCGTAGGACACATGCAGGCCAAAAAACGATATTTAATCCTGCTCTCTGCCGGTACATGTCTAGTTCTACTGTTCTACTTTGGAGGTGTACCACTTCCATCCTCGGGCAGGAACCGGCATGACCGTAGCCACAATGGATATCGCCCCGACCAGCCGTGGCCACACTTCTCGGACCCTTTACAACAATTCCTACTCTGGGATCAACCGGACACCGAGGAATACAACATTCACATATCGCCAAGGCAAAAGAGGGACGTTAACACAAGTGTGTACAAAGGCAAAAGATGTCGCATGGATTCGTGCTTTGATTTCTCAGCATGCAAAAGGAACGATTTCAAAGTGTATGTCTACCCCCAGCAGAAAGGGGAGAAAATCTCTGAAAGTTACCAGAATATTTTGTCGATTGTTGAGGGATCCAGGTTCTACACCACTGACCCGGGTCAAGCTTGTCTATTCATCCTGAGCTTGGACACCCTGGACCGGGACTCGCTGTCTCCGCAGTACGTGCACAATCTCAAAACCAAGGTCCAGAACCTTCATCTCTGGAACAACGGCAGAAACCACCTCATATTTAACTTGTACTCTGGGACATGGCCGGACTACACGGAAGACCTAGGTTTCGACATAGGCCAGGCCATGTTGGCCAAGGCCAGCATCAGTACCGAGATCTTCAGGCCCAACTTTGACGTGTCCATTCCGCTGTTCTCCAAGGAGCACCCTAGGACCGGAGGGGACAGGGGGTACCTAAAGTACAACTCCATCCCACCTTTCAGGAAATACATGCTGGTGTTTAAGGGGAAGCGATACCTTACAGGGATAGGGTCCGACACGAGGAATGCCTTATATCATGTCCATAACCAGGAGGACGTGGTGCTCCTCACCACCTGCAAACACGGCAAGGATTGGCAGAAACACAAGGACGCACGCTGCGACAAGGACAACGCAGAATATGACAAGTAAGTGATGTGTTGACGGATTAAAACGCATTTATAAGTGGTTTCGGTCATATTACCACGGTGTACATGAACAGTGACCACCTTTGGTCTCCATAACAGAGTTTACAATGGGTGTCCTTTACCATTCCAAAACTGGGCACCCTTGCGTGCATCCTTAAGGGTCTCCATGGCGTGCGGTACGGTGTGTGTTTTGTGAGCTGATTGTGAACTCATTTTATTGGCACACAAAGCCATTGACTGCCATTCTCAGGGACTGCAATGGTTTATGATTCCCTTCCTGGCCTACCCCCTAACCTCGCTCCCTTTCAAGTGTGAACAAAAAAAAGTCTCCAGCCAGCCTGTCCATTTACCTTTCCCGGGTCTGCCTAAAATCACCCCGGACACCGCCCCCTCGTACACAGGAATTGAACCCACTTCACTGATATTGTAGTCAAACGAGGATATGTACTGAAACGTTTTATTTGCAGTTTACTTTAACGGAATAAAGCAATGTGCACTGTGGGAGTGTGTGTGACCTTTGCATCACACTGCTATAAACTCCCATTTATAATGAAAAAGCACAATATTTATTAGGCCTAGACTTATTAGCCAAATCAGTTGTAATTCTGTTGTGTGTTGCTGTTAATGTAATAAGGCCTGGCCTGCATCCCAAATCATTTTCATCGTCATGGCCATATTACTTTGACAGTAGGCTAGGGTTGTGCTTTGCGTATTCTCACTGATCGTGGAGACCACATCTCATGTTGGGTCGCAATGATGCCAGTTTAAGTCAAATCACCCAAAGGACAGGTATCCCATTGTAACCATGGTAGGAAAGTTTGTCATGGAAGTTTACATGAATCGTAAGCGCATTGCCAAGTTTATTTCTCAGAGTGACGCGGGTTTGTTTTAGGCTGCGTTGCCTACTTCTGATTTGAATATGCCTCTAAATCCTCAGTAAACTCAGGCATGTGATAACTCACCCCCCCCCCCCCCCCCTCATACTTTAGGCCAATGATGTTACGGTTTAAAATTTCAGGGAAGTGAGAGATTGGATAAAACCGTACTACATTGAAGACTAAATATATCCAGACACTTGTGAGTGGCAATAACTAGCCCTACATCCCAAATGGCACCCTATTCCCTATATAGTGCACTACTTTGTCTTGACCAGGGCCTAAAGTAATGCAGGGAATAGGGTGCCAGTTGGGACGCACTCTATATCTATAGGCCTAGTTTGGTCAAAGGGAAATCGAACTAAAACTGAACTTTTCATGAACTGAAATTCACTGAAATGAGAAGACACTGCCCTATGACACACCGCCAGTTGCAAATATGCTTTAACAACATCCCCACACGTAAGTGCTGGTCCATTTTGTCATCTTTCTCCCCTTTATCTGCCCTTGCAATCTGCTCTTCTCCCAGAGTGATGCTTTTGGCTCTTGTCACCTGTAGAAATGTCATCCATTATCTAAATTCCAGGTAATTTTCTCTCGACTGCTCAGGTTAGCACTGACATGGCTTGGACTGGTGTGTACTCTATTGGGCTGCGTTCACAGCCAGAGTGTCTCTCACAATCAGGGGTGTATATATATATTTTTAATATTCTCTTTACATAGAGCTGTAAAACGATGGAACTCTCAACGTGGTGCCTCATCTCAACCTTTTTCCACTCTTGACCTCTGACCTTTCAGCCTCTAAGAGGAATGTGGCAGGAGCAGCAGATATGGGAAGGCTTTTAAAACACACGTTCACACACAGGCAGTGCCTGGTAGCCCCGGACACTGTTGAAGGATTTTTAAGCCTTGACAATTGAGACATGGATTGTCTTAGTGTGCCATTCGGAAGATGAATGGGTAAGATACAATATTTCAGTGCCTTTGAATGTGGTATGGTAGTAGCATTGGCGTGTCTTCATGGATGACAAGTAAAAATGATTTTTCTCTTTAGTCTGTTTTTTCAGAACTTTTCGGTCAATTCGCAGGTGGCTGAAACTCACCGGAGAAATCATCCGAGTGAGGGGAAACAGAAGCTCTGTCTCAGTATGTGTAGCCCATGTATCTGATGCTGTCTAGAATGAAAGAGCTGTAGCATTTGATTAATGCCAGAAAGCATCTGGCCTACCTTGATATAATAATAATAATAATAATTTGAGCTGAGGTCAACAGTGGGTTGTCCTGGTGCAGCAAAACACCCCGAAAGGGAGGCCAGTTTTGGATTTGGCTTCACACCAATCAAACAACATCCTAAGCAAAACATTGTCAGACATGTGTCTGTTTTCTGGTCCCCCGTTTGTTGATGTCCTGCAGTAGCTGGCTTGCTAAATTGGTTTTGACTTAATTCTCTGTACAGGCCAATGATTATGATTGATTCTGAACTTACCATAAATGCATATATTGTGCCACTGGCCTGGGCAGATTGAAGTTCAATATGTAACCTAGATGTAAGCCTACATTAACTAGGTAGCCAATGAAAACAAAGTGTACTGTATGACAGAGCCATAGACTGTTTTGCCATCATGAAAGAGAGGAGGATAGCATTGGTGTTCAACTAGTCTACAAATAGGGTGGGTCAACTTAAAAAAAAAAAAACTTGCGCACAGACGGACACAAATCAGTACCATGGACAGCCACATGACTAAATTGTTTTCAGTGTATCAAACTAAGAAAATTGCCTTGTTGATTTGATGTTTTACGTTGAAATGGTGCTGGAATATCAGTCAGTGCTCCTGTTGTCTTTGTGCTGACTTGTGGTAACTCTCTGTGGTTCTAAATCAGAACTCTCTGTGGTTCTAAATCAGAACTCTCTGTGGTTCTAAATCAGAACTCTCTGTGGTTCTAAATCAGAACTCTCTGTGGTTCTAAATCAGAACTCTCTGTGGTTCTAAATCAGAACTCTCTGTGGTTCTAAATCAGTAGTTTTAGTAAACGGACAAGCATGGACTTGCTTGACCATGCTGCAGGTCATAGAACTGTTTGTTACGTGCAGTATTTGCTTGTGGACTTTCACCAGACAGATGTTCTCTGGTTTTGCGATGAAACAAACGTGCGTGTAGTTGAATTTATTCTGCCACTGTGACTGTCTTTTTTTATTTTGTCACGTCATTATGGTGTGTCACAGTGGTGTCTGAACGAATGGGTTGTAGAGCAAAAACCGCAATTATCACAACAGGTTGTCATATGGTTTTTCTATTGGCTTGGCTTCCCCGGTGATTGTTACCCACGCACCACTACAGAGTAGTATGTGCCAGCCACACCAGTTTGTGTCAAGAACTGTAACACTCAACTGTTTCCTGTGTGTCTCACGAATGGTCCGCCACCCCAAACGACATCCAGCCAACTTGACACAACTGTGGGAAGCAGTGGAGTCAACATGGGCCAGCATCCCTGTGGAACGCTTTCGACGCCTTGTGGAGTCCATGCCCCGGCGAATTGAGGCAGCTCTGAGGGCAAAAGGAGGGGGTACAACTCTGTATTAGGAAGGTGTTCCTAATGTTAGGCGTACTCCGTGTCTGTGCTGCTAGTTACATTACAGCCTATATCAGAGTACTCTCAAGCTGTGAAATCTGTCCCAACTTTCCAACATGCCTCCTCTCTTGAGTTTTGCTGCGTATTGCTTGTTTCTTCCTCCTTACAACTTTCCCAGCAGACGGCTAGATCATGATCCCCCATTTAATAGTTAACCAGTTTTGTCGGCCGGTATTGACTTTGTACTTTTAGCCACTTCACTAGCAGGCCGCCACATCTCAAGGTCACTCCAGGGACTCCTCCACTACGTTGAATGGGGGTGTTTTTATGAGAGCCAGAGTGTTTTTGAGTGTGCACTGCATGTCTAAGAGTTACCCAATGTACGTGTGTATTTTATGTGTCTGTGTTCTTTCCTGTATGAAGCCCCCCCCCAAGGCTGCAATATCAGGCCGAGGGATGGGTCGGAGGGATGGTGCATTTTTCATTTTCGCAACTGCGTCATCAGCAGGAATGTTCCTACTTGAGTAAATCCTCTTGAAGAGGAGGGGGCTGG
Organism: Oncorhynchus nerka; assembly: GCF_034236695.1. Classification (NCBI taxonomy): domain Eukaryota; kingdom Metazoa; phylum Chordata; class Actinopteri; order Salmoniformes; family Salmonidae; genus Oncorhynchus; species Oncorhynchus nerka. The sequence goes on from NC_088402.1 coordinate 42,888,303, forward strand.
CCATGCTTCGTTGCGCTCTCTCTCTCTCTCTCTCTCGTTCATTCTGTGCGATCAGAATGAAATGGAAACACTGATGTGATTTGGGGCGGCGGTGGCTTGCTGCCATATTTCCATTTCCTCCTTTACGACGCAGAGCGTGGCATTTTGTTGACACTGTGCCAGAGATGAATTAGCAAACCTGGCCAAGCGAAGACGGCATCCCCGTCTTATCATGTTTAAAATAGCATTATTAATGCCATTTTCACACGTCGATGGCAGTTATTCTCTGGACAGATCTTGGCATGATAGTAGAGTGGATGTGGCACTCAAGGTTAACACAGAACATGTCATTTGCTGCATGCCACGGCCTGATACTCGGGGGGTCATGCTCCCCGGTTCGCAGTTGTTTGCTTACTCTTGTCAGATTAATACATCATGAATATTTCATCGTCCTCCTCTCACTTAAATTAAGCACTGGGCCATGATCACACCAAAATATGCTAATGACCAGCAGGAAATTAGCGGGGAATGCTAGTGTGCCCTAATTGGCGCTGTTTGATTATTTCCATGGAAGATGTAGTCTAGCCTACACCGGCGTGGACATTTTTGATCTCATCTGTCAATCTATTCATCCTCAACGTGTTTATGTTTATGGTTCCCTCACAATCAGAATCTCAGTTGTCGAGGCTTTGTACTCTATGATCGTCGGCCCCAACTCTGTGGGGGTTGCTCCTGATCATGCTGATATGTCGGTCTGCTTTGCATCTGTGTTTGTGTGTCTGCACACCTCTGTGGTGTGTGCGGAGCGAGGAGGGGTTGTGAACTCTGTCTGTGCCTTGGCGGCCCACAGTCACCACGGGGATTACCATGACGACGTGGCTCTTGGCCCGCGGCAGCTGAGAGACCAGGTGGGACGAAACTGAGCAAGTCTGACCGAGCTGGGCTTTACTGGCCCAGTCCAGCCACCTCCGCTTGGCTAGTGGTGGGGAGGGATTGATCAATCGGGAGTGTTTCACTCCGAATGAAAATCGATCTGGGCATTAGGGGAGTGCCGGGGCTGCCCCCTGTGGATCATTTCCTCCATTTAAGAGCCTACCGTTTCTCCAAAACCGGAGGCAAATCACGCAGCAGTAATTGAAAGTACAAAATTACAAGGTGGGAAACGAAAGTATTTTTGTTCCTGGACTGTCAGGGAATCCTTGGGAGGCATGAATTAATAAGTGGGAGGGGTACAGTGGTAAAATCATCTCTTCCCTCTTCCCCCCCTACTCCCTCCATCCACTAAAGTGATGAGTTAGGCAGGTATTATTTTTTTATTTTACCTTTTATTTAACTATGCACGTCAGTTAACAACTTCTTAATTTCAATGATGGCCTAGGAAGAGTGGGTTAACTGCCTTGTTCAGTGGCAGAATGACAGATTTGTACCTTGTCAGCTTGGGGTAAGTTAACAGGCTATCCACTCAGTTTAAAGGTTACTAAGAAATCAAGCCAAACATCTGATTTGGCTGTAAATTGAGTGAGACAGGTAAGCTGGCTGGTTCCATGTAAAAAAAAGAAAAATGATGACGTATGTAGATTTAATTTTTTTAAACATTTTTTTTTTTAGCTCTGAGGCATTCGGAAGACCTGGCATTTACATTATGGAAGCCAAATGATTTTTGAGTTCTGTCTCGTTTAGTGCATGAAAGCTTGTTCATCTCGTCTTTCTCTACTATATGGCACGGATATGCCGTGGCAGGGATAGAACCATTCAGAGCATCTAATATTCTCTACCTCGCTGGCAATTTGCATATTTACTTTGAATTCTCCTCCTTTTTTTATTTACATTTTAAATTTTACCCCCTTTCTCCCCAATTTCGTGTGGTATCCAGTAGTTACTATCTTGTCTCATCGCTACAACTCCCGTACGGGCTCAGGAGAGACGAAGGTTGAATGCCATGCGTCCTCCGAAACACAACACAACCCAACCAAGCTGCACTGCTTCTTAACACAGTGCGCATCCAACCCGGAAGCCAGCCGCACCAATGTGTCAGCGGAAACACCGGGCGCAGGGCTGGCACTGCGCCCGGCCTGCCACAGGAGTCGCTAGTGCGCAATGAGACAAGGATATCCCTACCGGCCTCCCTAACCCGGAAGACTGTAGGCCGTCGCCCCATGGACCTCCCGGTCACGGCCAGCTGCGACAGAGCCTGGGCTCGAACCCAGGATCTCTGGTGGCACAGCTAGCGCTGTGATGCAAATCAAATCAAATTTATTTTATAGCCCTTCGTACATCAGCTGATATCTCAAAGTGCTGTACAGAAACCCAGCCTAAAACCCCAAACAGCAAGCAATGCAGGTGTAGAAGCACGGTGGCTAGGAAAAACTCCCTAGAAAGGCCAAAACCTAGGAAGAAACCTAGAGAGGAACCAGGCTATGTGGGGTGGCCAGTCCTCTTCTGGCTGTGCCGGGTGGAGATTATAACAGAACGTGGCCAAGATGTTCAAATGTTCATAAATGACCAGCATGGTCGAATAATAATAAGGCAGAACAGTTGAAACTGGAGCAGCAGCATGGCCAGGTGGACTGGGGACAGCAAGGAGTCATCATGTCAGGTAGTCCTGGGGCATGGTCCTAGGGCTCATCCGAGGACACCCCCGGACAGGGCCAAACAGGAAGGATATAACCCCACCCACTTTGCCAAAGCACAGCCCCCACACCACTAGAGGGATATCTTCAACCACCAACTTACCATCCTGAGACGAGGCTGAGTATAGCCCACAAAGATCTCCACGGCACAACCCAAGGGGGGGGGGGCGTCAAGTCAACCCAGACAGGATGACCACAACAGTGAATCAACCCACTCAGGTGACGCACCCCCTCCAGGGACGGCATGAGAGAGCCCCAGTAAGCCAGTGACTCAGCCCCTGTAATAGGGTTAGAGGCAGAGAATCCCAGTGGAAAGAGGGGAACCGGCCAGGCAGAGACAGCAAGGGAGGTTCGTTGCTCCAGAGCCTTTCCGTTCACCTTCCCACTCCTGGGCCAGACTACACTCAATCATATGACCCACTGAAGAGATGAGTCTTCAGTGAAGACTTAAAGGTTGAGACCGAATGTGCGTTTCTGACATGGGTAGGCAGACCGTTCGATAAAAATGGAGCTCTATAGGAGAAAGCCCTGCCTCCAGCTGTTTGCTTAGAAATTCTAGGGACAATTAGGAGGCCTGCGTCTTGTGACCGTAGCGTACGTGTAGGTATGTACGGCAGGACCAAATCAGAGAGATGGGTAGGAGCAAGCCCATGTAATGCTTTGTAGATTAGCAGTAAAACCTTGAAATCAGCCCTTGCTTTGACAGGAAGCCAGTGTAGAGAGGCTAGCACTGGAGTAATATGTGCCCTAGACCACTGCGCCACCCGGGAGGCCCCAATTCTCATTCTTCTGGGGTAATATTTTCTACTATACTCTTTCAGCACCTCTGACTGTTCTGTTTGTGTAGCTTTCATGGTCTACAGCCCACTTGTGTTTGTATTTCTCTGGGTATTCGTTGACTGTAATTACTTGGAATTAGATTTAGCCTTCTTTAAGAATCCCTCTACAACCGATGAATCCCTGGCTGAGAAGCATGTGGGTCACTGGAAATTATATTCCATAAAGCACTTCCTGTAATCTAATGTTGCTTTATTGTCTTCTGGGGGATCTCCTACTGTTAGGCTGCTGAAACTAGCCCAGTTGGCACACGCTTTACGGTCAGTGTGAATAGGCTGTGGTTGCATGCTTGTTAGCCTACATGGACTCAATTGGTGCTGTGAGTGAGGTGGGCTATGGGCGAGGGGGATGGTCATCTCAGGGATTCGTCGCTCTTCCCGACTGACTCTCTGTGACCCACCCGGCTTTTGAAACCCATGACCGACCCATCTCGTCAGCGTGGGGGCAATAACCATGACCTACTTCTGTTCAGTGGCCAGGAACTGAGGACACTGGCCAGGAACTGAGGCCTAGGGTAACTAGCTTTTTGTTCCCCGACTGTCCTCCCTCAGGGCATCACAGCACCAGGGGGTAGTTTTACAGCAGGAAAGGCACATTTGATGGCCCCAGGAGAAATGTAACACCACCTCGTGTCAGTACTTCAATAGAACGGCAAATAGTTTACGTCACCGTCTGGCCTCAATACACTGACCCTTTTCACCACCACGAGAGTGAAAACAAACGACTCTCTCCACTGTATTCATATTCAAATAGTAATTTGTGAAAGGGGGGTGCCTTTTAAAAAAATATAATTTTAAAAGCACTATGTTTCTGAAGAATGTTGACGTGTTTGGTAGAAAGTAGGAGCCTGGCCATCAGTGTTTTGCTGAAGTGGTGGCAGAGGGTCATCTGGCTTGTCCTCCTAGCTTGTACTTTATGGGTTAGTGTGACTTCCCCTTTGTGGGTGTGAAGGCTCTGCTGCCCTAGGCGCTTAGAAGGGGCCCTGTTGTGTGAAAGTTTGCTCTGGTTCATTAGCCACCGCCTGTGCCTTGTTGACGACACAGCCCCCCATATGGCTGCTCTGCCCCCCCCCCCCCCCCCATTCCAAGCCTCTCCTCAAGGCTCTGAGCACCGAAAGTCCAGTCCCACGTCCCTCCCCCTAGATCTCTCCTCTTAGCCAATCATTACTTGAGGCTGCTCTCTCATGACCCCCCTTTTGAACCCTGGATGCCGGCAACAATGGCTGCTCAGACACTCCAGCAACCCCCCCCTCATTTGGTGGAATCTCATGACACTTCACGGATCACCAGCCAACCCAACACTGAGGGGGTGGAGTGGGGGTGGTGGATGTAGTGGGCGGCACCTGGTCTTATGGAGGAGACTGTATACTAAGCATGGATGGGGAGAATATTTAATTATTTTGTCTATCAGGGCAGTTAATTTTTTTTGTACTTTGCAGTTTGTTTCTCTGTTTATTCACGAGTTCCTACATGGCCTCCTTTTCAGTTAAGGGGATTCAAACGGGCGCTTTCTTTTTTTAAATCATTTTAAGCTCTGCAAACTTAATCCGCTATACATATGGAATCTGGCCTGGCCGTTTACCAATTAGTGCAAACGCAGAAGTAAGCCAACGGCCTTCATGGGAAGGTAATGAAGGCATTTCTTCCATTAGGATTCTTTGTGAAAGTCATTTGAGGTTGCATTTCTGTTGAGTGACTCAGAGGTGGCCCCACAGCCTGAGAGAGGACAGCTTCCCACCATTTTAAACTCTGTTTTGTGACCTAGGGATTTTGTGGTTTTTCATCTGTCATGATTTCCCCCCCCCCACCTTTTTATTTAACTAGGCAAGTCCAGTTAAGAACAAATTCTTATTTACAAGGACGGCCTACCGGGGAACAGTGGGTTTAACTGCCTTGTTCAGGGGCAGAACGACAGATTTTTACCTTGTCTGGTAAACTGATGCCGACAGTAATGGTTGCTTGTACAGTATTTTGAAACCGCATCCTGGTTTGCGGTGTTTTAGTCAACCGCATCTTCGGGATCAAAGCGGCTGAGGCCTGTGCTGGGAATCCGGCGCTTGCGCGTCTTACTCCGGTTAGCTGCTCGGCAGGTGATATTCCTGAGGTTTGAATGTTTATTTCCACAGGAAGTTGTGACACGGCAGCACTTTGTTTCCAGAGCTTCTGCTTTCTTGTTTGTCTTGACGCTTTTGCTTGCTAGACTCCACGTTCTCTCAAGGTGAGAGCAGGAGGGAGGTCGGGGGACGTGACGTGACGCACAGTGACACCGGAATTTAACAAGTTTTTTAATTCGGGTTTTGATGAAGCTGCTCGTTTTTATCTGGGGGGGGATTAGTAATTCTTTTTAATGCAGCAGTGCATCTTTATGCCCTTTTAGACTGGTAGCAAAACTGTGACTAACCTCCCTTCTTTCACACTGTGTTTTATTCCCTGAGTCAGTGTCTCGCTTCTTTTCATACCGTTTGAATCAAATCCCAAAGTTGTTCATGCATGTTTGCCACCCCTCCCACTTGCTTTCTATGTTCATGGGTGTGTTTTGTGTTTCAAATACTATCACGCTTAGGAGCGTGTTTGTTTGTCTGTCTCGATGAGTTTTCACTGACGTCTTTATGACGTCTGTAGACGTGTTTGTATCATGTTGGTCTGGCTCTTTGGCCTAATGGTTGTGTTTTAATCGATATGTATCAAGGTGTATGTAATGCAAAGTAAAATGCAACCATTGTACTAATTGTAAGCAATAGCAGGGGGTCACCTAGATTCTAATTTCAGCATCGTTTTCATTGGGATAACGCTGCTCTGAGACGAGCGTGGAGGACTCGTCGAGATAAATAAATGTCCGATTGTTGTCACTGAATCTCCATTTGGATGTTTGGTAACAATTAGGCTGGGAAAATGTTAGCTAAATTTGAAGTGAGTGCCACATGACAGTCTCTATTCTAGTTTGCTCATATTAGCTGATCAGAACATTTTGCTAGCATGTTAGACAAGTGGATTTTGCGCTTCAGTCACGAAGTAGACTGTCCTACTTCAGACCCAAAGCCGGTGACTTGTCTGATAATTAATCCATGTGATTTTGTTTCGCGGAATCTCTCTCTGTCTATTGGTTAATTGATCTCTGGCTGGATAAGTGATCGATGAGCAAACAAATTTAGCTATCACCGATCAGAACAATGTAGCATGCAATAATGTAGCCTTAAATCAAGTGTTTCATTTATCTATTGGCTTTATATATTCCAGTTTTCCCAATCCCACTGAAACCCAAAATCCTGACTCCTAACTGTATTCTGTGATCCATAGGTGGCATTATCAAAGCACGTCTCGCCTATGCATGTCAAAATACCTCTAGCATTTCACCTGCTTCTCTTCGCTGTTTCCTATTGCTGCCCATATGAGTGCTTCGGTAGAGAATGTGTTATCAACAAACTGCATGAGAGTGGCTATGGATACATTTTTTTAAGCAGATGGTCCACGTTAAGATGCCTTGATATTTAAACAATTTTACTCTCCATTTTCCTGTTATTCATGAGCTGGTCTTCTATCTGTGGTATTAACTCGATTTAGCCAAATTGGAGAAGCTCCAACAAATGACAGAATATCTAGCAAGCTTAGCAACTTTGGTCATTTGACTTTTTGTTTTACTGCCGATACAACGTTTGTACAATCCGACAACGCTGTAGCCTTCTCCGGGTGCGCTCTGTGTCGAGGTAGCCTAGGCCTACTGCTGAAATGTGCTGAATTAATGGAGGAACATGATAACGCTGGGAATTTATGAACGGCCTGTTTGGTAGTTCACAACAATGTCATTGGTAATCAAAGTTACTCTATCATTTAGAGGTCGACCGATTTTATGATTTTTCAACGCCGATACCGATTTATTGGAGGACCCCCCAAAAAAGCCGATGCTGATTTATAAAAATAAAAAATGTATTTGTTTGTAATAATGACAATTACAACAATACCGAATGAACACTTATTTTAACTTAATATAATACATCAATAAAATCAATTTAGCCTCATAAATAATGAAACATGTTCAAGTTGGTTTAAATAATGCAAAAACAAAGTGTTGAAGTAAATGTGCCATGTAAAAAAGCTAATGTTTGAGTTCCTTGCTCAGAACATGAGAAAATATGAAAGTTGGTGGATCCTTTTCAACATGAGACTTCAATATTCCAAGGTAAGAGGTTTTAGGTTGTAGTTAATATAGAATTTATAGGACTATTTCTCTCAACCATTTGTATTTCATATACCTTTGACTATTTGATGTTCTTACAGGCACTATAGTAATGCCAGTGGAACAGTATAGCTTCCATCCCTCTCCTCGCCCCTACCTGGGCTCGGACCAGGAACACATCGACAACAGCCACACTCGAAGCAGCGTTACCCATCGCTCCACAAAAGCCGCGGCACTTGCAGAGCAAGGGGAATAACTACTCCAAGTCTCAGAGCGAGTGACGTTAGAAACGCTGTTAGTGGACACCCTAGCTAACTAGCTAGCCATTTCACACCAGCCATTAGGCTGATAGGCTTGAAGTCAAAGAGCGCTGTGCTTGCGAAGAGCTGCTGGCAAAATGCACTAAAGGCATTGGTGTTTATGGTTAGGTACAGTCGTCCACCAATTGTGCTTTTTTTCGCAAATGCGCTTTTGTTTAATCATCCCCCAGCATAGCATTGATTATATGCAATGCAGGAAACACTAGATAAACGAGTAATATCATCAACCATGTGTAGTTATAACTAGTGATTATGAATGATTTTTTTTTTATAAGATAAGTTTAATGCTAGCTAGCAACTTACCTTCTACTGCATTTGCGTAACAGGCAGGCTCCTCAGGTGGTTAGACTGTTGGACTAGTTAACTGTAAGGTTGCAAGATTGGATCCCCCGAGCTGACAAGGTGAAAATCTGTCGTTCTGCCTCTGAACAAAGCATATTGACCATATCTTGGTTTTAAATGCTTTAAATGAGTACTTCTGAAACTTGGTTGATTTTTCTGGGAAAATATTCATCCCTACTGTGTGTGTGTGTGTGTGTGTGTGTGTGTGTGTGTGTGTGTGTGTGTGTGTAGTCAAAGTGTGTGCTGTTGGTGTTTTTTGTTTCGTTCGGACAGTTGGATTTGCACTTCCCGTCTGAGTCTGTCCGTTGTGTTCGTACTACAGTGAGAGGAGAGGGTATGCTGTGTTGGCAGCCAGTATGTGTACAGTGTGTATCCTCTAAGTCGTGCCAAATCAGTAGTGCGTTCCAGATTTCTCTTCCTCCTGTGGAAGTCCTCTGGCGCTTTGCTTCCCCGGTGTATCTTGTTTGGACCAATGCTGGGGCTGCTTTAACTGTGACCACTCATGTGGAACCCTGGAAGCTACACAAATGAATAATTTATCAGCAGAATATTTATTCATGTCTTTTTACTCTCTCTGTTTTTGTAGTATACAGTGCTACTGCTCATCCTTTTTGCATGTAGCCTCAGGTTTTTATATTTATTCAGCGCCACGAATGCTGTGGGGTCTTGTATTATCGCAGACTTAAGAAATGTAATTAGAATTTCATCTTGGATAAGAAACTGATCTTAGCACTGTTTTGGGGAGAGTGAATTTGAGTTCAACGGTCTTAAAAGCAAGGAATACATTATTCCATTTAAAGAATATGGACTCGGGCTGAGCTCATTTCCCCCCCCCCCCCTAGTCGACTTGTTGATTGTTTGGCCAACAAGACACCTGTTTTGATTCGCGCCTATCTGAGTGGACTAATGCATTGTGGAGGCCGTAGGGATGGCACAGTTCATCACTGGAAGATGTGCTACTGAAATTGTATATGGTTATATTATGTAAGATCTTATTATGATCATCATCATAAATGTCATTATCATTAGTAGGCTTTGTAAAGCAGCCTTGTATAACCATCAAGCTGCAGGCCTAAAAGGGCATCCTGTTTGTTATTTAATGCCGTAATTTACTTACTTATATTTCAATACTTTTATATAGGCTACTGTATCAATCAATCATTCATTTGTTCATGTCGTCACACAGCATACGAGTCATTCATGATTTGCATTTTTGTTAAATGAAATAAAGCGTCCCAGGAATAATTAGTGTAAACAATAAAAAATAACCGTTCCATGTAGGAAATTGCATTCACGAATGAATGTGACTGTTTTTAGTCTTTGCTATAATAAAGGCTTTACAAAAAACTGAACTTTACAACACTCTCTGGTACGCTTATAATTGATTTAGTGTTTACATTGTTCCAAAAGGTCTGAAAAAGTATAGTGTAATCTAACAGCATCTGTTTGGCACATATAATATGCCCGCAGCGCTTGCTCTTTACTCATCTCCAGTATTTTCTACAACTAGTCAAATTTATTCCCACATCTGACTTCCCCTTTACCTCCTGAGCAACCAGTAAACATTCCCCCATTTCGAGTTGCTTTTTCATGTCCTCTGCATCAGTTTGCTGTCACGTGTGTTTTGGAGTTTGTAATCACATCAATAAATTGGTTATAATTGATAGACTATTGGTCACGTGAATGTGATGTATACATGTCACGTAAAGAGGGCAAGAGTTGAGGGAATAGGGTATGTTTTTCCTAAACAAATGGCTGGAGCTTAATTATGTTGCAGCTTCAGCAACACGGACAGTGCAATAAACACCGATGTTCTGTGGTGGTTGCTGCAGCAAAGAGGAGAGCGAGACAACGGGTGCTAGTCACTCGCTGTAAAAAAAAAAACTATAAAAAAAATGTGCAGCTAGTCTGAGCCCAACACAATCAAATTAAGTGCGGCCAGGCTCCCTCTAGTCATTTGTGTCTTAATTATTTCAGCAAACGGTGCGCTTAAAGCATCAGACAAGCTTATTGCATATAATTGATTTGATTAAAACGCACACAGGATGTTTCGATTTATAAAAACATTCATCCAATCGAGTGGTTGAAAGAACAGACTCTCAGTCGATTAAGAATATTTTATTGGGGGGTCGGGACAGCCCTAATATGGACTGACGCTTGAGTTGCTCTAGGCCGTTGGCATCTTGGCCGTTGGCATCTGATCACCTTTTCAAAAGAAATCAAGACTTCACAAAGATGCAGTCTGTATTTTTATATAGCCTACCTATTGGTTTTGTGGTGGACTCAAAAGGACATTGAAGGATGGTACCTTATGCCTTTACACAGGCACTTGTGGCGTGATTGCAAACATATCATTTGACTAATTTAAACCACTTTCTTAAATTCTTAATCTGGATACATATCCAAAATATGTGCCATGCCATATTCTCTGAATATTGCCCAGATGAGACCCCCCCCCCCCAATCCTATGTAAATTGGTGAGTTCGCATTGCCTTTTCTGGGAGCAGGGGGGTGTTTTTGGCACGTTGCTATGTAGAATAAACATGTCTCTGTTGGCTCTTTGTCTTGCCATTTCTATCAGTAACATTTTGGTTACTAAACATGGCCCTGGTGAACTCGCCTTGCTCTATAAGGAGGCTGGTTAAGGTCTCCTGAGGAAGCTTATGCTGGTCACATTCTGCGATAGGGTCGGTGATAAAGGTCCCCTGTACTTTATGCACCAGCTGAGCTACACCTTCCCTCCTAATCCCAGAAGAGGATTAGGATCAGCACTGCCTCTTGTTAACTAATCGCTTCAATGTTGCCCAGCTCTCCTGTCCTCTCTGGATTAAGGGTGCACTTTCTCGCTCTCTTACTGTCCCTACTGGCTGAGGCAACGTCGTCTAACGTTGTTGGATTATGTTCATTCGTAGATGCGATAGTCATGAATGTAGGCCTAGCCGACATGCAAGTGTTGACATTGTAGCTGTCTTAATTTTGAGTCGAACAGTCGGTGTGCGTATTATGGTTCAGAAGTTGTAGAATATAGTTATGATGTGCCGTCTGGGTGTGTAGTAGTGGTGGTGACTAGCGTGTGTTCTGCCCTTGGGCAGATTGTCACCGTCAACCTGCTGGTTAATGATTGACAGGGCTCTGAATTTTCTTATCACAGCGGTCCCTGTCCCACTGTTACTCCAGCACCTTGTCGAGGCCGACGACCCACATCTCCGACACCTTTTATGAAGTGACTAGCCCTCACTGAAAATGAATAGGTATGTCTATTGCTGGATCGCAGTGTTCTAGCGTCCTACCTCCTTTTGAAGTAAGGAGATGGAATTCGGTTGGGGATATTGTGTGCTCAGCCTCCCCATCGGCAGGCTGTATTCTCTCTCTTCACATAATGATTCACGCAGGCACACAGCAGGACAGGAAGCCCTTTGTCTTAATCAGAGTGGCACTCTCTCATTACTCTATGGTAATTCATGCTATTACTTACCGCGTTGACACCGCAGGTCTTTGATTGTGAAATTCGTTATCATCCAGCCTTGGGGCCACAGGCTCCCTCAGTGCTGGTTGGTGCTGTGAATGTGAATAAGCCTTTTTGACTGTTTGTCTTACCCCCTCTAGGCACAGTCTGGGATTGGGCTAGAGATCAAATCACATTCAGGTCAATGTACACTCTACTGTGAAAGACCTCTTGGACTGTGTGTTTTCTCAATAGAGCATTTTTTTTTTGTGTGTGCCCAAGCTGTGGTAGTGCCTGGACTTGCGGAAGTTGAATCACTCACGAAGGGGGGGGAAGTCTCTTCTCTACATGTCACATTCCATTGAGTTCACACAGATAGCTTCCCTCCCTGGCTCTAACTCTAGTCTCGACCAGTCTCACTGTCTGGCTTTTCAGTTTCCAGCAGAGGAACTTAATCATGCGCCTCAGTGTAAGACAGCCAGTGTACACACGGCGACATGCAGAACTTCATTATGGGAAAGCGTAGCGGTCAGGTTCGCAACCCTCTCCTCTAATGACGTTGTCATCGCAGCACCTGTTCCAATGATGATCCTCTTTTCTTTTGCTTTCGTTCCAACCCAGAGCTAGGTTGACGCAGCAGTGGCTGGGCAAGCCGAGTACAATTATGTGGTTAAAGAAAGAAGACTGGCGGTGCTAGAGAGGGCTGAATGTCCTGGATTAGACTGCAGAGGCCCGAAGGAGAGCATTTTGTAGCAGTAATTTAGCACATGGGTGCCTCCGCTGCAGGGGTTATTGTAGCCGTCGCGGTCTGTTGAGTACATGCAGACGCTGCCTGTGTTTTCAGTCTGACTCGCAACGATAGACAGCCAAATAGACCAAATCCTACTGCACCTGACCTTAACACAGACATACCCCAAACAATTAGCGTACATGTGCTTGACCCTAACCCAAACAGACATTGGGAAAGCCTGACCCGAGAAACAAACAGACCACACGTGATTTGGACCCAAGTCAAAACGCACCACAGCCCTGACTGTGCATGTGTTCGGCTCGTATACTTCGACAGACCACTTGAGGACTTGACCAGAACATAGACAGAGAACACGTGTCTTGACAGACCACACGGACTGTCTGAGCTGCACTTTTACCACAACAGAGAATAGACAGACCGCTGCCCTCGGTTGCTGTGGGGAGGGGTGGTGGCCCCTGCCATATTTAGCGTTGCGCGACATTGTCCATCTTGGGATTTTTAAGCGTTAACCAAAAACTGCCAAACTTGTTAGCTCTGCTGTCACGATTGTACAGACGCCCCAGTTCCTGTGACGAGCAAAATGGTACAGATGCCTGATTGTGCCAGGAAAATGAGTCATTGTTTCAGGGAAATAACAAGTATTTCAAAGGATGTCCTTATACTGAGGGACAATTTAAAGGGTGTGGAGGAGGATTGTGCCAAAGAGCAAGAGTTGTACAGAAGCTTAAATGATAGACATGAAACGGCCGATCATAGCCTGACCCTGTTCAAAAGTCAGAGCAGCACTGTTAGCCACAACGTGTCACTGCCATTGTCCTCTGCTTGTCTGGAAAAGTGCCGTTTCCAAAGAGCTGTCTCCTCTATCCCTTCTCTTCTGTGTCGTGTTGAGAAAAGCTTTTGGCTGGCTGTTGCCAAGGAAAGAATGACTCCAGGCAAAGGGGGGAAAAAATGACATTTGATTTTTTTTACCTTCAGTCTGCCATTCCAACCCTTCCCTGGAAAATCAAAGCCCACTGAAAGAATAACACCATGCCCAAACGGGACGCGAGCGCTATCGTGCTCAAATTGATTTTGTCCCCCCGCAGCAAACGCAATCACGACACGCAGGTTGAAATATCAAAACAAACTCCCAACCAATTATATGAATTTGAGGACCGGTCGAAAGCATTAAACATTTATAGCAATTTAGCTAGCTTGCTGTTGCTAGCTCATTTTGTCCTGGGATAGAAACGTTGAGTCATTTTACCTGAAATGCACAAGGTCCTCTACTCCGACAATTAATCCACATATAAAGTGGTAAACCGAATCGTTTTTAGTCATCTCTCCTCCTTCCAGGCTTTTTCTTCTTTGGACTTTATATGGCGATTGAGGAGACGGTAGAGGCAGGACTTGCCGCGTTCAGCGTCACAAATAGAAATGACTTCTATTTTAGTGCTTTTAGTGCTTGACACCGCAGACGCGAGCAGTGCGGTTGCAATGACTGAATAACATGTATGTGTACATTTTTATTTTGCGACTTGATTGGTGTAGTCAGCATGTAAGCATCAGTCTGCCCTATTCTGGAACAAAATGTTACTGGTTGATATACATTTGTTTGATGAAGTGAAGTTCATCTATCTTTTATTTTTGAGCCTACTGAACTTGGTAAATCCATGACTCACTGAGTTGACTTGACACACTGTGCTGGTTTTGAGTGAACCTAAAAAATAAATAAAAATTGAGGCGTTTGTCACTCACTCGAAGAGCTATAACTAGCCATAGAAGAATCACAAGGATACAGCTGGGCTGAACTTACCTTGACCTGCGTTTCCTGTCAGTCAACTGTAAAATAAGAAACTAGGCGCCTGTAAACTGGTAGTGAGTATCTGATCCGGGAGGGCCAGGGCTGATATTATGGAAGGAAGATGCATTGTCAGGATTTATCATGGCTTTCCAGTGGGGAAAGGGAAGAAGACGTTTGCATTTAAATCAACAGATGGGAAGCCACTTGAGCCCTACGAGGAAATAATAACATTCATCACAATGACTTCTTACCTAGGTTTAAAACCCATGCAGGGAAGAGGACTTGGTGCAGTACGAGATGAGACACATGGCTTTGCTCAGAGCTACATGTAAAAGCCCCCTGCTGTGTTTCACTTGGCAGCATAATCTGCGTCTGACACGAGAAGGGATCCAGTTACAGCTCTGTTTCAATATCGTTATCAGGTTCCGTTATTGATCGTGCTGTAGGAAACTGCCATGGCTGGCTTTAATGAGGTGGTTACCCAGCTGCTTTGTTCAGGGGATAACGGATACTTACTGCATTTTAGCCCCTTTAATTCAAAGTTGCGTGTGTCTTCATGACAGAGTATAATTTTTTAAAATTTAAACTTTAGGTTTCCAAGATCCTTACACTCTAAGAAAATATCAGTGTCCCCCCCTTGTTTTTCTCCTCCGCAGAACGGCCTCAAGAAATAGCCGCGGCGGAAACTGACACGTCTGGTAGCTAACCGCGTGACCAGAGTTGGTCCGGAGAACAAGGCTGACTGACCCACCATAGGGGTTCTCCCGTTTCTCCATACACAGCTTCTTCTTTGTCCATCATACTTAGACTCCTAACACGTAGCATGTGACTACATGAGCGAGGATGTTATCGACTCGACTCCACATTATTACAAGTAATCATTTTCTAGCCTTTGCATCAAAAGTATATTTTTTTTGTACAGTTGGTCCTGCAATGCTGTGCCGGCTATGGTTATCCTGCGCAGAACTGGGCCCTATTACTGCAGTATTTTTGTCTGTAGGCTACCGTCCTGTGTGACCGTCATGCCATCTTGTAAGAATGCTTTAAGTCTTCTGAGCAGGACCTTGTACAGGGAGAGGAAGCAGCAGCAATGCCTCATTAGGCCATGGCAGGGAGAATGAGCAAGAGGAGGAAGAAAGATAAGGGAGGGTGGTTGGGTTGGGAGGGTGGTTGGGGGGGGGGGGCAGAGCAGGAAGCTCCATAGGTATCCTTAGGGTGGGAATCTCTGGAGACAATCAAGAGGAGCAGCTGTTTTTTTTCTTCTTTTCTCTCCCCCATAGCAACCAATTTGGGCAATTGTTAGTCAGGGGGAAGGGGATAAACAGACCATTGATCTCTCACTAACTCACTCGCACTTTTTCCCCTCATTTTTCTCTGTTTCTCAATCCTTCCTTCCCGCTCCTCGCTATCAGCGGAGATCCATATTCATTCTCTTCCCCCTCAGTTTGAAGCTATGATCAGATGGCTTGTACGGCACTGTGGGGTATTCCCGGTGCCTGCCTTTGCCGCTGGATCTGCCCTTGGTTTACAACCGTCAAATTGACACTTCTTTAAGGGGAGAGGAGATCAAACGCATGCCTCGAAGCCTGATGCGAGCATGCAAAGCTTTACCACTGAGGGAAGCAATGGGGAAGTCGAACCGTGCGTTGACACACTTTGTCAGCTCGGTTTTATAAGAACAGAGACCATGCTGTTATAGTATGGGGTGTTATATTCTTCTGTTTGGTGGTTTGTGTGAAAATCGAAATGGTTGATTCACAGAAATCTGCCTTCCCAATGTTTTTTGGCTGATAATGTACGTTAAATGCCAGACCAGATTCTGAACGTTCCACTAAGATCCTATCAACCATGCTGTGTTTCTTGAAGTCAATATTCAGTGGGGAGATTTGTATTGAATTCAAACCTGGTCACCTCAATAAAATTCTCAGTCAAAACCATCAATCTGTCAGAACTTCTGTCTTTTTAGGTTAGGAGTAGTAGCTATTTGATTTGATGTAGGTAGCTGAGAAGGAAAACAAGCGTTTGAGGGGTAGAAGGGGGAAGAACGGTTCATTGTTAGGCAGTCTGAGTCCTTCACAGCATTACAGCTATGCCTCCAGAGCAGCATGGAGCCACCAAATGTCTGCCTGTGTCCTGACTCCTGCCATAGGTGGCCTCTTATAAGGCTGGGAGACCGGGAAGCCGTGTGTGTGAGTGCACTCCCACAAAGCGGCAGGTAGCCTAGTGGTTAGAGAGTTGGACTAGTAACCGAAAGGTTGCAAGATGGAATCCCCGAGCTGACCATGGTAGAACTCTGTTGTCCTGCCCCTGAAACGAGGCCGTTAACCCACTGTTCCTATGCCGTCATTAAAAATAAGAATTTGTTCGTAACTGCCTTGCCTAGTTAAATAAAGGTTTAAAAACATTTTTTTTTAAAGCACAACCTCCCTCTCACCTGTAGAATCCCCACATGAAACGACTGCGGTACGTTGCGCTCACCCTGGCAATGCTGAATCTCCGTTTCTGTGGATTGGAAATGGGGCAAGAGGGCACGGCTGCCTTGTGGTGCACAGACTTAGAGCCGCACAAAGTCTGTGTGTGTGTACATAATCAAAATGTATGTATGCCAGTGTATATTCTCATCCTGGCACTGTCGCAGGCTTCCCAACACCCAGCCAGGGATTGATTCTGGGGGAAAAAAAGCTTTGATCTCGCTCTCTCTCTCTCTGTTCCCACTGAGGGCTCAGTCTCTCCACCCTACATAAACCCCATGCCCATAGAGATTGTCAGATGCTATTTAAAGCCATCTCCTCTCTGTGCCCTAGCCTGGTTTGTCCCTGTGTGATGCTATAGATGGTGTCTGCCTATACCGCAGTGACCTAGGGCTGACCGTTAGCTCTGGTAGGCTGACGCGTTCTCGTGTCTGATGTGATCACTGATAACCCAGTCACCTGTGGATGCATATATAAAAGGGTCTTCCACCTTGCCCAGTTCTCTCTCTCTCTCTCTCTCTACCTACCTGCCTGGCGGTGAATAGTTCTGCCTTTTTTGATCCACAGATTCACAGCAACACTAAATTCCCTTTGAAAGCATCAACCATCAACTGCCTCTCAACAAAGGCTGAGAGAAGTTCTATTGTCTTTCTATCCTTGCACTGCCCTCAGAGTGTTTTTATCCACATGTGTTATTAAGGGAGAAAGTGCTGAGATGTTCTCCAGTTGCATCGCCCACTTGCAGAATGTTGTCTGTAATAGCGCCATGTATTTTTTTTGCAATCTGCTTGTCCGTGTAGCCCACTACTACTCAAGTCAAATGTTATCCAATTGTATTTGTCACATGCGCCGAATACAACCGGTGTAGACCGTGAAAATATTACTTACAAGCCCAGCAAAGCAGTTCACGAAAAAGAGTTAAGAAAATATTTACCAAATAAACTAAAGTAATAAACTGAAATACTCTCCGCCTTGCTTCCGTGTCACTGTGCCATGTGTCACAATGAACTCGGTCTCTGACACGGACTGTCCTGTGTCACTGAGCCTTTTGTGACTACCTTGTCTGAGTGTTCATAACTCTTTGTGCCTTGTGTGACTATGACTCTGCACTATGGCACTCTGACTCTGTTGGGTTGCTATGCACTAACAATAGCGCTCTGCTGTCATTTTGATATTATATGAGCCCCTTTCTCTTCTCATACGTAATTGCGTGAAGCAGTTCACATGCACTTTAATTCCATGTCTCCCAGCTCTGAACCGGCCACGTTCAGGAACACTTATGCGGTGACTGTTTTCATGACATAAGCAGACTAGGGAGCCAGCTCTAATTTTCTCTCTTTTTTTTTCCAGACTTCCCATTTTGCTTTCATGGACAGAAAATCCAGGGCGATGAGGGAATACCCTGTTTGTTTTTTTTGTGTGTGTCATTTGATGTGGTCTGTTTTGATGTGAGGGGATTGGGTGCAGCTGAACTGTTGCTGCTATTCGGGCAACATGCTCTTCAGTCCCAGGGAACATGTCTACTGACACATGATGTCTGACCGTCTGCGTATAGTTGTACTCCCAGGCTTGGGGGCTGTTTGTAAAAGGCCTTTCCAGACTGATTTACGTTAGTTAAGCTCACAATTGTTCTGGTAATGCTGCTCAGCTCAGTGTTCATGCTGATTAGTCATTCTGATTTTACGAGTTAATGTTTTATGTTTAAACGGTTCCATTATATTCCTTCATTTTGAACTCTGTAACCTGCCTTGGATGAGGAAACTTATGTACCGCCTCGAGTCGAGCACATGAAAATGCCCTATAGACACACACACTAGCGCAGGCAGTCAAACGATAGAAATAGTGGTGTCGACCGCCGGGGGGCTCTTTTCATCCCCTTAGCGCGGGGGTGTGTTTGTCAGGGTTTCCGTTAGGAAAATGTGCACCGGACATTTTGACCTGTAGTATTTTTAATTTACCGGACATTTTGAGAAATTTACTGGACCCATATATGCATTGGGTGTGTAACCTGATTATGGCGCCCGCCCACCGTGCTCCGAAGGACAGAAATCTAATTTAGATTACGGCCGTTCATTTGAACAGAACATGCAAGTCGAGGCTGCGACGACTTGCATCCTTTGGAATCCGATGTGCACTTTGACGACGTCAGAATAACTGTCCACGTCGATTTTTTTTCTTTTTTTTTCTCAGCCAGCAAGACAAGTAACGGACAGCAACATCACTAGTTGACCTATTCTATTGGTCAGCTTGTCGAGAAAGAAATGGCCCTGTTCCAAACGCACTCTGGGACAGTTGTGGGGCAATGGATCTTTTGGAGATGACTTGGCCTAATACAGAAGGAAGCATGTCTGTTCTATGAAATATATTCCCAATAACTGTTTTCAACAACAACTAAAATAGTGGAGCTGTGTGAACACTGAACTGACAAGCATGATTGTTGATGACACTCCGATGTTCATATAAAGGGAATTTTAATTCAAAGCTTTTACTTTATCCCTCAGGATGTAACTTTCCAGCGCTGCTAATTTTTTGTTGTTGTTGACATGTAATGTTATTAAAACAAAAGCGGACAACCCCCATAATAGAGTAGGTTACTTATTTACCTGGTCGGCTTGTTGTGTGTTAAATGCAAGATACGCTGTGAGAGCCACAGGAGGGAAACATTGTATTCAGATTTGTTGTACATTTGACTGCTTAATGCAATCGGAAAACCCGTTTTTGAAAGCAGTTGTAGCAATGTATTTTGAATCCATTAAAAAGAAAAGGAGGATCCCAGTTTTTGTATTGCTACAACGTTTTATTTCTCTCTTTTTAATTGTGCGTGGCATTGTTTTTACAAATGCAGATTTACAACCACAGTATCAAGCATGGTTTAGGCCCAGCTGCTCAACAGTATCAAGCATGGTTTAGGCCCAGCTGCTCAACAGTATCAAGCATGGTTTAGGCCCAGCTGCTCAACAGTATCAAGCATGGTTTAGGCCCAGCTGCTCAACAGTATCAAGCATGGTTTAGGCCCAGCTGCTCAACAGTATCAAGCATGGTTTAGGCCCAGCTGCTCAACAGTATCAAGCATGGTTTAGGCCCAGCTGCTCAACAGTATCAAGCATGGTTTAGGCCCAGCTGCTCAACAGTATCAAGCATGGTTTAGGCCCAGCTGCTCAACAGAGCTCTTAAAGGGGCAATGTCGTCTTAAAAGGGCAATGATATACTTTGTGATAGAAACATTTTAAAACCAATAACAACAATCTGGATGTTGTGTCCATTTTGAAGTAAATGCAGATGGACAAACCAGATGGAAATCTTAGAGCCCCAATGCTTCATCAGTTGGACTGCAGGTGATAATTGTTATTGGCGATAGCCCATCTGATAATAGACTATGCCTCGGCTGTATGGATAGTTCCAATAATGTTGACCAATATGAGCAATAGAAAACGCGTTCTCTGGAGTGATGAATCGGGCTCTACCATCTGGCAGTCTGACGGCTGAATCTGGGTTTGGCGGATGCCAGGAGAACGCTACCTGCCCCGATGCATAGTGTCAAATGTAAAGTTTGGTGGAGGGAGAATAATGGTCTGTGGCTGTTTTCATTGTTCTGGCTAGGCCCCTTCGTTCCAGTGAATGGGAATCTTAACGCTTCGAGTTTTAATGTCACAAGTACAGTGAAATCTTGGAAACAAAACCCAACAATACAATAATCATTAACAATGTATTTCGAGAAAAACACATGAAAAATAAGAATAGGAAATATGAAATACACAATTTTAAGTAAGCATACTATATACAGGAAATATTTAAAGTTAGTTCCAATACCATATTTGCATGTGCAGGGATACTGGAGTGATGAGGTAGATATGTATAGGGGTAAGGTGACAGGGATACTGGAGTGATGGAGGTAGATATGTATAGGGGTAAGGTGACAGGGATACTGGAGTGATGGAGGTAGATATGTATAGGGGTAAGGTGACAGGGATACTGGAGTGATGGAGGTAGATATGTATAGGGGTAAGGGGACTAGGCAACAGAATATAAGATGGCATGCATTTGACATTTTAGACGATTCTGTGCTTCCAACTTTGTGGCAACAGTTTGGGGAAGGCCTTTCCTTTTTCAGCATGACAAGGCCCCCGTGTACAAAGCGAGATCCATAAAGAAATAGTTTGTTGAGATCGGTGTGGAAGAGCTTCACTGGCCTGCACAGGAGCCCTGACCTCAACCCCGTCAAACACCTTTGGGTTGAATTGGAACGCCGACTGCAAGCCAGGCCTAATCGCCCAACATCAGTGCCCGACCTCACTAATGCTCTTGTGTCTGATTGGAAGCAAGTCCCCGCAGCAATGTTCCAACATCAAGTAGAAAGCCTTCCCAGAAGAGTGGAGGCTGTTGTAGCGCCGAAGGGGATACCAACCCATATTTATGCCCATGGATTTGGAATGAAATGTTTGACGAGCACGTGTCCACATACTTTTGGTCATGAGGTGCATCTACCTCAAAGACCTCGTACCTCTGCACATTGATCTGGTACTCTCTGTATACAGCTTCATTATTGTGTAGTTTAGTCCTTGTGTTACTATTTTATTTTTAACTCTGCATTGTTTGGGAAGGGCTCATCAGCAAGCATTTCATGGTAAAGCCTCTGTATGCTGTGTGTGTGTGTATTAAATAAGATTCATAACGAATATACACGCGGCAATTTAATTATACTAAAATATGCAAATGAACCTTTAGACCAATAAGTCAACTGTATTCCCATTGACTGGTATATCCATCATTGAATAGTATTTTTTCTCCTGGAAAATTGTCCGGCAGCAATTTCATTTATCAGCTTTACAAATATATTTTTTTGTGGCCATAAGCCTGCTATTACCGGCTAAAGGAAACCCTGGTGTGTGTGCACACCCGTGCTGTTCGACGAGCCTCTTGGCGTGTGTGTATCCTTGGGCATAGGACATGAATATTTGTAAACTCAGCAAAAAAAGAAAAGTCCTCTCACTGTCAACTGTTATTTTCAGCAAACTTAACCTGTAAATATTTGTATGAACATAAGATTCAACAACTGAGACATGAACTGAACAAGTTTCACAGCCATGTGACTAACATAAATGGAATGATGTTTCCCTGAACAAAGGGGGTTTAAAATCAAAAGTAACAGTCAGTATCTGGTGTGGCCACCAGCTGCATTAAGTACTGCAGTGCATCTCCTCCTCATGGACTGCACCAGATTTGCCAGTTCTTGCTGTGAGATGTTACACCACTCTTCCACCAAGGCACCTGCAAGTTCCTGGACATTTCTGGGGGGGAATGGCCCTAGCTCTCACCCTCCGATCCAACAGGTCCCAGACATGCTCAATGGGACTGAGATCCGGGCTCTTCGCTGACCATGGCAGAACACTGACATTCCTGTCTTTCAGGAAATCACGCACAGAACGAGCAGTATGGCTGGGGGCATTGTCATGCTGGAGGGTCATGTCAGGATGAGCCTGCAGGAAGGGTACCACATGAGGGAGGAGGATGTCTTCCCTGTAATGCACAGCGTTGAGATTGCATGCAATGACATTAAGCTCAGTCCGATGATGCTGTGACACACCGCCCCAGACCATGACGGACCCTCCACCTCCAAATAAATCCCGCTCCAGAGTACAGGCCTCGGTGTAACGCTCATTCCTTCGACGATAAACGCGAATCCGACCATCACCCCTGGTGAGACAAAACCGCGACTCGTCAGTGAAGAGCACTTTTTGCCAGTCCTGTCTGGTCCAGTGACTGTGGGATTGTGCCCATAGACGACATTGTTGCCGGTGATGTCTGGTGAGGACCTGCCTTGCAGCAGGCCTACAATCCCTCAGTCCAGCCTCTCTCGGCCTATTGCGGACAGTCTGAGCACGGATGGAGGGATTGTGCGTTCCTGGTGTAACTCGGGCAGTTGTTGTACCTGTCACGCAGGTGTGATGTTCGGATGTATCGATCCTGTGCAGGTGTTGTTACATGTGGTCTGCCACTGCCTGTCCTGTCTCCCTGTAGCGCTGTCTTAGGGGTCTCACAGTACAGACATTGCAATTTATTTCCCTGGCCTCATCTGCAGTCCTCATGCCTCCTTGCAGCATGCCTAAGGCACATTCACACAGATGAGCCTGGACCCTGGGCATCTTTCTTTTGGTGTTTTTCAGAGTCAGTAGAAAGGCCTCTTTAGTGCCCTAAGTTTTCATAACTTTGACCTTAATTGCCTCCAGTCTGTAAGCTGTTAGTGTCTTAAGGACCATTCCCCAGGTGCATGTAGATGAATTGTTTATGGTTCATTGAACAAGCATGGGAAACAGTGTTTAAACCCTTTACAATGAAGATCTGTGAAGTTATTTCGATTTTTACGAATTATCTTTGAAAGACGGGGTCCTGAAAGAGGGACGTTTATTTTTTTTGCTGAGTTTTACATAGATGTGTGAGTTTGTCCCTGTCTCAGGCCCACTCTGTGTACTGTATGTATATAGAAGAGCTCTTGGTCCCCTCCCCCTTCCTTCAGCCCATCATGTTTGTCGTCTGGTGTGTTGGACGGTTGTTTGGGGGAGCGAGATCACAAAATCAGAGAGCAGGTGGTCGCTGCTTAGTTTAGCCGAGGTGTACCCGGCCCCTCCCCAGTGCAGAGGTCACAGGACGAGCCAGGAAAAGGCTGCTGCCGGACTGCCAGAGACATTCCGGCATTCCTCTGTTGTCTAAATTGGAGCTAAAATGGTGGCCCCTGATGACCAATGGGCAGCATGCAGCGTTACTTTTACAAGGTGACTATAGGAAGCAAAACGGGCCTGACCGGGGCACACTGACAGCAGTCTGAAAACAACACCCAACAATTTGAGCTTGGAATCTGTTATTTTGATCTTCAATGAACTGTTACGCAAACTATTGTCATCACCGGTTAGTTTACTTCACTTGCTTAGTCCTCATAGTCCTTTCTGGGCACAAGGCCACAAGTCCTCTCTTCGTAGCTATATCGGGTTCTATTTCCCTCTAAAAAGAAGAACATCTCGTTCCTACAAAAACATGTTCTCTCAGAGTAATGTAAACATAGCAAAGCCCTATTCAGGCACTTGAAGGTAGAGTAAGCAGTCTGAAGGGGAGTGACTGAATTATTTATAAGGCTGATGGTCGGCCGCCTCGAAGCAGGCGTCCTTCAGCGACTGGCTGGACTCTCAGCTCAGACAGGACGCCAATGCCAGCGTTGCCAGGCTAACCCCTGGTTCAAAGGAGACATCACCTGCACAACCCAACCGACAGAGTGGCCAAAGACCTTGATGCTGAATGGATTGAATATGATTTTCTGAGAGGAAGCATTGCGACAACCTGCGAGGAGTACTATGGTTTGTCGAACCGGTACATTGTTTTTGTGTGTTGCAGGCGGGGTGTGCGGCAGCCAATGGCTGTGTGTGTTTAGTGTGTTGCTGAGCTGCAGAGCTATTTGAGGGAGGTGGAGTAAGTGTAGCAGGCTAGCGGCTGAAGGGTTGCGAAGAAAGACGTCAAGTGCGCCGAACAGCCGCTGCGACGGAGCTCGTAGAATGCCTTTTTCCACGGCAAGGAGGAAAGGAGAGCGCTGGGAAGGAGACAGGAGGGGAGGCAGGGGGGTGGAAGAGAGGTGTGATTGGGGGAGAGAGCAGAAAGGTCAGGACTGTTGGGAGTGGTGGCAGGCTAATTGATCAGCTTTTACACCGAAGCTGTGACGTACTCTCTAGTCTAGCCTATACTCTGGCATCTTGGGAAGTGAAGATGGATGTAGGCAGCATGGCTACGCAGGGATCGTAGATCCCGAAGGAAATGGTGTTTGTGCTCACACAATTCCAGCACCCAACAAAAAATACAGTACCTCACACACACACACACACACACACACACACACACACACACACACACTGCAAACGATCCCACAAAGCTGGAATCTCCCCTGGCAAATAAAATAGATGTAGCTTTGCACTTGTGTGGGTTAGGTGCTGATGTGTGCGGTTAAATGTCCCTCTGTGTGTGTGCGTGCGAGAGTGTTTTATGTCTGTGTGCGCGTGTGGCCCCTGACTGTGTGGATCTGTACCCCGGGAGCCTTGAGGGTGGTATTAATGAAGCATCTCTCTGTGGAAGGAGCTGTCAGTGCAACACTCCTTTCCCACCAACCCCCTCTGTGATTAATAACTACCTCTCGCCCCTGTGATGGAATGCAGGCAGCCCCCCCTAACAGCACACAATGCCTTTGGAAAAAAAAAAAATATAGCTTAATGAGACCAGTGCATTAGCCTATCCTGTTAATAGGGATATGTCAGTGTGCCAGCCAGGTCTGTTGCCAATCTAAGAGGAACCAGAGTTTTCTGTCTGTTTTTGGTGTGGTCTCTCAGAGGTTGGAGCGCTTTTTAACCTTCTTGTAATAAGGAAAACTGGTATGGTCCAATCACTACATAACGCATTACCAGGACATCCCACATGTGCACTCACCCTCTCCACTTAAATACTGCCAGCCGTGCATTACAAACATACACGTCACCGATGTTCTGCACTTACATACAGACGCGCTGAGCTGTGAAGTCCGCCCCCGTAAGCAGCCACATCATTTATTTATTTATCCAGCAGACGCCCGTATCCAGGTCATCTTAAACAGCGTAAGGATGGCGTCCCAAACGGTACCCTTTAACCTATATAGTGCACTACTTTTGACCAGAGCCCTATGGGACCTAGTCAAAAGTAGTGTACTACATAGGTAACGGGGTGCCATTTGGGACGCGATTCATAGGTAGCAGCTCTGTGAAAACATTGGCCACCCTCTCTCCCCTTGAAGCCTTGGTGAACTGACAGCCGCCCATGACGGTATGCTTGTCTTACAGATATCAGAGGTGGTATGTGTTGAGACGGTTACTTTGAGAAGCTTTGATTCTGGGGCTCCTATGTTTTGAGCTTAGTGTTTCTTATTTCTTTCCCATGACGTTCTGTGTTTTTTGGCTCAGTGGTGTTTTTAATTTAAAAAATAATAATTATAGCCCTCCCTGTGGAATGGTCCAATCTAGCCTACAGGATGCTGGGGAGCAAACACTGAAATGGCCAACGGAAGTTTCTGATTGGGCTGGAGGCAGGAAGTGCCAGTGTTACTTCCTGTCTGGGGCAAGTGTTTTACCCATTGGGACCCCGAAAACCACAGCGTGTTGTCCAACTATGTGCCTGGTGCGATAACGATCAGACTCTCCTACCAAGGAGAGAGACCAACTGAAACAAGCAAATACATCTGAAGTACACAATAATTGTTAGACCTGATCGTAATTCAAAAGGAGCCTAAGCCAATTTGAAATTTTGGGATGGGAGTGCAATTCCCTCAGTAGCAATGTTCATTTTAATGTTAGTAAGTTGTCCCGACTCTATTTGTGGCCTAAACGGAGGTTCTGTAAGGACGTCCCTAATTCGAACTGAGGGATTTTCTGGGTTGTGTCAGTCTTACGCCAGCAGGCGTTGCAATGTGCAATCAACAGGCACCTCTATGCTCCCGTCTCCTAGACCACATCAACCTTCCCATCAAGCCCTCTTCCCACTAATGGCATGATGAACAAACACACCACACACACACACACAGGCTTGCTGTTTCAAAGAACACTCTCGCTGTTGCCCCGTAAAAGCAAGACACTTTGTGTCAATCAATTACTGGTAATCTGCGGTTAGCATGCTGAAAGTAACACTTTTAGTTTCCTCCCACGTGGCTACAGTACTGTATGTGCAGAGGAAGTGGTTGGGTTTCCACACGTTGCTTCACCACACTGCACAACCTAATAGAGAGAGATGGAATAGCCGCTGCTGCACAGCAGGCAATGTGTTGTTACTGGACATGTCTAACTAAGGCTACGAGACTGTCAACACACAGATTTAGACTGGGGGGGCTTTGTCTAGGAGGAGGTTGGGATTCCTCATGCCCTTGTCTAGTTGATTTGTCTTCATCTTCAATAAGTAATAGTTTCAAGTACCAAGGAATATAGGCTGTGACTGTAGTGATTTGAGGTGTGAAATGACTGACTGAAAGTCATTTTAATGCTGGGACAACCCCTTCTATGTTTTATTTTTTTCACCTCAAGGAGTGCATTTCCTGACACCTGCAGGGATATCTTTTCTTCAACCCACGTTGAATATCGTCTGCAGTTATATGACACCTGTGCTCAATCTTTCTCCGATTGAGGTGGGAGGAAGCAACACAACACACATTCTACACATTTATGAGAGGAGGACAAATGTCAGGGTGTCAGAGGCTGGTGCCACTGTGGGCATGTAGACTGACTGGAGTTGGACTCTGGCGGGTGGATTTCACTTCTTAAATGAACTTAACATTTCTAAATGCCCAAGGGAGTGACCGAGACATTGTGGTAGGTATGGGCATGTGTAATTGTCTTGACTCGCTATCTTCAACCAGAGCAACAAAAAATGTATACTGTAAAACGATTTAGTCAAACTTTGTTTGGGACACAACAAAAGATAAAACAAGGCAAACATCACACAGTTCTGCTCCCTGAATGATCTTTCTCCTCCATGTCTCACTGGGTTCTGACTGCTCCCTTGATACATGCGTGCTGTTTAACAGTCTTATGGCTTGGGGGTAGAAGCTGTTTAGAAGCCTGTTGGTCCTAAACTTGGCACTCAGGTACCGCTTGCCATGCAGTAGCAGAGAGAACAGTCTATGACTGGGGTGGCCCGGATTCTTTGGCAATTGTTAGGGCCTTCCTCTGACACCGCCTGATATAGAGGTCCTGGATGGCAGGAAGCTGGGCCCCAGTACTGGGCCTTCTGTAGTCCCTTAACGTCGGATGCTGAGCAGTTGCCATACCAAGCGGGGATGCAACCGGTCAGGATGCTCTCGATATTGCAGCTGTAGAACTTTTTGAGGATCTCAGGACCCATGTCAAATTTTCTCCTGAAGGGGAATAGGTGTTGTCGTGCCCTCTTCACGACTGTCTTGGTGTGTTTGGACCATGATAGTTTGTTAGCGATATGGACGCCTAGGAACTTAAAGCTCTTGACCCGCTCCACTACAGCCATGTCGATATAAATGGGGGTTGTGCTCATTTAAAACTTGTTTTTCAACCACTCCACAAATGTATTGTTAACAAACTATAGTTTTGGCAAGTCATTTAGGACATCTACTTTGTGCATGACACAAGTAATGTTTCCAACAATTGTTCACAGGCCGATTATTTCACTTTATTCACTTAATTCACTATCACAATTCCAGTGGGTCCGAAGTTTACATACACTAAGTTGACTGTGCCTTTAAACAGCTTGGAAATTTCCAGAAAATTATGTCATGGCTTTAGAAGCTTCTGATAGGCGAATGAACATCATTTGAGTCAATTGGAGGTGTACCTGTGGATGTATTTCAAGGCCTACCTTAAAACTCAGTGCCACTTGGCCTGGCATCATGGGAAAATCAAAATAAATCAGCCAAGACCCCAGCAAAGAATTTGATGACCTGCAAGTCTGGTTCATCCTTGGGAGCAATTTCCAAACGCCTGAAGGTACCACGTTCAACGGTACAATCAATGGTACGCAAGTATAAACACCATGGGACTACACAGACATCATACCGCTCAGGAAGGAGACTCGTTCTGTCTCCTAGAGATGAACATACTTTGGTGTGAGAAATGCAAATCAATCCCAGAACAACAGCAAAGGACCTTGTGAATATGGAGGAAACCGGTACAAAAGTATCTATATACACACTAAAACGAGTCCTATATCGACATAACCTGAAAGGCTGCTCAGCAATGAAGAAGCCACTGCTCCAAAATCGCCACAAAAAAGCCAGACTACGATTTGCAACTGCACATGGGGACAAAGATCGTACTTTTTGGAGAAATGTCCTCTGGTCTGATGAAATAATGACAATTGTTATGTTTGGAGGAAAAACGGGGAGGGTTGCAAGCCGAAGAACAACATCCCAACTGCAAAGCACGGGGGTGGCAGCATCATGTTGTGGGGGTGCTTTGCTGCAGGAGGGACTGGTGCACTTCACAAAATAAAGCTTGGTCACAAATGGGTCTTCCAAATAGATAATAACCGCAAGTATACTTCCAAAGTTGTGGCAAAATGGCTTAAGGACAACAAAGGCAAGGTACTGGAGTGTCCATCACATAGCCCTGACCGCAATCCTATAGACAATTTGTGGGCAGAACTGAAAACGCGTGTGTGAGCAAGGAGGCCTACAAACCTGACTCAGTTACACTAGCTTTGTCAGGAGGAATTGGCCAAAATTCACCCAACTTATTGTGGGAAGCTTGTGGAAGACTACCCGAAACGTTTGACCCAAGTTAAACAATTTAAAGGCAATGCTACACTCAATTAGTATTTGGTATGTAAACTTCTGACCCACTGGGAATGTGATGAAGGAAATAAAAGCTGAAATAAATCCTTCTCTACTATTATTCTGACATTTCACATTCTTTAAAATAAAGTGGTGATTCTAACTGACCTGAGATGGAATTTTTACTAGGATTAAATGTCAGGAATTGTAAAAAATTGTGTTTAAATGAATTTGGCTACCCACTTCAACTGTAGGTATTACAGTCTCTGTATTTCTTATAACCGTCCGGATTAGTGTTCAGTGTAGCTGTTGCCTGTAACCCATGGCTTCAGGTTGGGATATGTACAGAGGCTTCGGGAAGTATTCAGACCCTATGACCTTTTCACATTTTGTCACGTTACAGCCTTATTCTGAAATTGAGTAAAAGGCACATGACAGCCCACTTGGAGTCTGCCAAAAGGCATCTTAAGACTCTCAGACCATGAGGAACAAGATTCTCTGGTCTGATGAAACCAAGATTGAACTTTTTGCCTTTAATGCCAAGCGTCACGTCGGGAGGAAACCTGGCACCATCCCAACGGTGAAGTATGGTGGTGGCCGCATCATGCTGTGTGGATGTTTTTCAGCTGCAGGGACTGGGAGACTATTCAGGATCGAGGGAAAGATCAACAGAGCAAAGTACAGAGAGGTCCTTGGTGAAAACCTGCTCCAGAGCGCTCCGACTGGGGCTCAGGTTTACCTTCCAACAGGACAACGACCCTAAGCACACAGCCAAGACGATGCATGAGTGGCTTCTCTGAATGTCCTTGAGTCAGAGCCGGAGTCCGGACTTGACCCCGACCTAACATATCTGGAGAGAACTCAAAATATTTGTGCGGCGACGCTCCCCATCCAACCTGAAAGTGCCTGTGAGGATCTGCAGAGAAGAATGGGAGAAACTCCTCAAAAATACAGCTGTGTCAAGCTTGTAGCGTCATACCCAAAAAGACTTGGCTGTAATCGCTGCCTAAGGTGCTTCAACAAAGTACTGAGTAAAGGATCTGATTACTTATGAAATTGATCAATTTCAACTAAATCTTTTATACATTTGCACATTATTTTTTACCTGCTTTTGATTTGTCATTATGGGGTATTGTGTGTAGATTTATGAGGGGGGGGGGAAACTGTCATCCATTTTAGAATAAGGCTGAAGTCAAGGTGTCTGAATACTTTCCTGAATGCACTGTGGGTATGCGCAAATTTTTTGCACATTTTTTTTCCACTGCCGCCCTTGTTCTTAAAATAGCTTTTTTCCCCGATTGAGTACTCCAGTACTTGGGGGGGAGAGAATGTGAGTAATCGAACCGTCCTACATTCTTTTTGGATGTCTGTTGCCGTTTGTACGAAACTCTGTTTTGCATGTCCCCTCCTGTACATTTCAGCCGACGCCTGGTCCTGAATATGGGTAAGGAAGGGCAACCTTTCTCTACACAACACCCACACTGACATACTGTTCATGGGAACTGACAACCTAGTTTGCATTTGAATGGGATCAGTTCACTAGCATTTTCCGAACACAATAACGACCGTTGAATCCTCCAAGGATCAAAAAACGTTTGGCCTTAGGAATTCTCTATTTACACCTATTAAAAACAGTTAACGCTTCAATTAAGTCAATGCGCTCCAATTTTCTACCTGCATAGCACCTGGTTCCATGGCATTTGACGAAGCCTTAAAGGAGAGAGGGAGACTGGGAGTTGTATCGAGTTCACTGCTCAGCACAGCTGCTCCCAACAGCGCAGGGATTTATGGGTAGCCTTATCCGACAAACCGCCCCTGCTCAGAGCGATTCCATCACTCTGGAAATATTCTGGCGTGTGTGTGTGTGTGTGTGTGTGTGTGTGTGTGGAACAGGAGGCTGGGACCAAGGGCTCTGAGTCTTAAGATTTGTAAAAAAATAAATAAAAGTCCCATCCCTTTGCCCCACAGCCTCGCGCTGCAGTCTTTGGTCAACTGGGGCTGTGCCCTAAAGCCAACACCTCAGCCAGTCAAGTCCCTCTTTCTTCTTCTCTGACAGAGAGCGGCTCGCGGCCTGGTTTCTGGGCTTCCTCCTCAGAGAAAATGCCAAACGAGCGTTGGACGTGTGGCTGCCCGCTCACGACACACTCGCACAATACACCACACACGTACACCCTTCTCACACACACACACACACATATCCTCGCAAGAGAGGAAACCAGAGAAGCTAGCCAGAGCAGTTGTTTTTTTTCTCTCTGCTTATTACATCCTAATCCAGGCACTTGTCATCTCCCGTCTGGATTACTGCAACTCGCTGTTGGCTGGGCTCCCTGCCTGTGCCATTAAACCCCTACAACTCATCCAGAACGCCGCAGCCCGTCTGGTGTTCAACCTTCCCAAGTTCTCTCACGTCACCCCGCTCCTCCGCTCCCTCCACTGGCTTCCAGTTGAAGCTCGCATCCGCTACAAGACCATGGTGCTTGCCTACGGAGCTGTGAGGGGAACGGCACCTCAGTACCTCCAGGCTCTGATCAGGCCCTACACCCAAACAAGGGCACTGCGTTCATCCACCTCTGGCCTGCTCGCCTCCCTACCACTGAGGAAGTACAGTTCCCGCTCAGCCCAGTCAAAACTGTTCGCTGCTCTGGCCCCCCAATGGTGGAACAAACTCCCTCACGACGCCAGGACAGCGGAGTCAATCACCACCTTCCGGAGACACCTGAAACCCCACCTCTTTAAGGAATACCTAGGATAGGATAAAGTAATCCCTCTCACCCCCCCTCCCCCCTGAAAAGATTTAGATGCACTACTGTTCCACTGGAGGTCATAAGGTGAATGCACCAATTTGTAAGTCGCTCTGGATAAGAGCGTCTGCTAAATGACTTAAATGTAAATGTAAATGTACATTCTATCTGATCAGTTCTGGAGCCCACATTTATGACCTGATCTAGCCTGCTAGTTTTTTCTCTAGGTTTCTTCCTGTCTTCACACCACAGGGACTTTCCCTTGTCGCAGTTCTCTTGCTTTGAAGGGGGTGTCAGACATTGGATTTTTGTTAAGTGCCCTTCAATGTGAGGCGTAGGTTGTTTTTATTTGAGTGCTCTACATCAGCCCCCCCAACCAAAAATAAACTATATATTTTTAGGGGGGAGGGGAGGAAGTCAGTCTTTCAACTTACTCCTGAAAGTTGCAATAGTACAATAGTAATAGTTTAAAAAATGGGTAGTGCATCATGAGTTCATCTTGTCATTGTTGACCTTAGAGTTATTTAGAACTGGTCTGAAATGTCCAGATCAACTAGCCGATGGCAGCTAAAGTTTTTATTTTATTTTTTATTTTTTTGCTCGGTTTTTAGCCCATTGATTTTGTTTGAAACACTCAAATATCACATGAATACACATTAGACATGGCAAAATGATTTAACTGCAAAATTGCCTCTTCACGTTGTGAATTGTGGGAAATAAGCTTTAAAACCCGCAACATTTTCTCTCCGACAACAAGTTTGTGTCATGAACAGTGCTTGTGCCCATAGACAAAGATGGGGCGCACACTCTGGATGTTCCCCAATGCTGGAAGTGGGGCCTGAGTGACCTGAGTGAAAAAGTTTAGAAACCTCTGCTCTTTGGAAATGTCATAGTTCCCCATGACATTGAACACAATTGTCATGCTGAGCGTTGCTGGATAAGTAGACGACCGTAGAATATCCCACTTCCTTCACATTGTGACTTTTTAAATATTCAACCTTCTCATCGAACCACGTGATGTGCACTGTATGCAAACGCCGCTTCTGCTGACTAAGACGGCATGTCATTTCCGAAATGAAGCCTCTCCCCTACACCGTCCCGCGTTCACCCGTCCACGTGTCCCTTCGTCCGTGCCGGACAGACGGCATTGTCAGCATGTACCCGTCACATTTGTCCCTGACCTCTTCACTCCAACACTCCTAATCTCACATGTTGTGGTGTACTACCTCTCATAGACCCATCAAACACCGAGACAGGAACGGTGGCGGCTGGTGAAAGGGGACTATCAACGGGACATATCTCTGTTCATTTATTTTCCTTGCTCTTCTCTCGCTCTGTTTTCTCTCTCTGCCGTCTGGTACCCCTGTGTTTGACCTTTGGCAGGGGAGGGTTTGATGTACGCCCCCTGGGGGGCGGGAGGAGCGGAGCGGCACTGGAAGAAAAAAAACCTGCAGGTCGGGGGTACGGACGGGTCACCTCTGTCAGGACTGGGCCACCTCTGTCAGGACTGGGCTGCCTGCTGATTTGGCTGGCCTAATTTGTTTTTGTTTTTCTCCCAGCAACCCTCTGGTGGTGTCTGCATGCTGCTCAGAACGTGAAGAGGAAGGCTGGCTGTGATTTGTGGAATGCCACAGCAGCTAGCTGAGAAGGAAACATTTGAATGTTATGCCCCGACGAGTGTTGTGGATTTGTAACCGAGCTGCTTACTGGCGTAGACCTAAGGGCTGAATTAGAGATGGGCTATTCACTGTTGAAGTCAACACTAATCAAGCTTGTTCTCTGTCAAAATGGAGTTGTGCTATGCTATGAGATGTTTTTTTCTTGGTGTGTGTTTGGGGGGGATGTTGTGTGAGAGGCTTTGGTGGGTGGGTGGGTGGGGGCGTGAGAACCCTCCATCTGCGGGGTGGCGAGCATGCCCAGACTGTCAATGGCGGACATGTAAACAAGCAGGCTTGGCCAGGGCCGCTGTCACAGGCCCACTGTCACGCCTCTCAAGACGCCCTTTCAGTTGCCCGAATAAAAGGCCACTTTCATCCTCTCCACCAAGGAGCGAGGGATGATCTCCTCAGATGAAACATTTTTTAAAATGTATTATTATTTATTTTTTAAGTGACTATTTTTCTGGGCTAGAGGAGCCCGACCAGCAGCCTTGTGGATAAGTGGTCTCTGTAGATGAAAGTTGACTAGCGGTACGGAGTTTTCGGGGTCATTTTGAGGTCATGGAATGAATAATTAAAGCATTCCATTTGTTTTTGCCTTTTCGGACAGGTTGAAATGAATTGCTTTTGAAAGCATTTGTTGTCCTGGGTGAAGTGATGCTCTTGAGATTTACTGGGGGAAATTCCTGGTGTGGGAATGCAGCAGGAAAATGTGTGCGTCGGCGTACCTGTACTAGGCAGATATGTGTGTTTTTTATGTCCGCGCATAAGACAATATGTGGGCAGCGGTGTTTCTGTGGAGGGGACTGAGTGGGCCGAGTTGATGGGTCTATGAGAGGTAGTACACATCATTATCAATGTTAATAATCTGCACACAGAGGGGGGTGAATTAACATACAAAACTATTTGAAAGCATAGAAAATGCATAACACACACGCAGGCATTAATGACCCTACTTGTTCATAATAACTGATGCAGGTAAATGGAGTAATGGTCACATTTACATACTAACTAATCAGAAGGGCATTTCACATTTGACATCCCAGTGGGTCTCCGCACGTTTCTGAGGTGAAAAATGGAGATCCAGCTGGTTGGAGAGCAAAATGTCCCTTTTCTCCTCCCCTCTCGTCTCCTCTTCTCTGTTTTTAGTTCCGCCTCCTGTTGTTTTCTGTCTGCTCTTCATAGACGGTTTTGACGGTCTCCTCTGTTTTCCCGTCCCCGCCATGGGAATTATTTAGGTCCCTGTGCCCCTGAAAGAGACAGGGCACCCTGACCACACGAGGTTGGTGGCACGTTAATTGCGGAGGACGGGCTTGTGGTATAGGCTGGAGCGGAGTCAGTGGAATGGTATCGACCTCATCGTTTCTAAGTGTTTGATGCCATTCCATTTGCTCCGTTCCAGCCATTATTATGAGCCGTCCTCCCCTCAGCAGCCTCCACTGACCTGGACATATTGGGGAGATGCAGATTATTATTTTCTTTCCATTTTCTTTATTGGTTATCAGTGTAGTTGTCGGCCCGACACTGATATTGCGTCAAAAAGGCCAATATCAGCCGACAACATTGGTGAGCAGATAATATCGTATTCTCAGCCCTCATCTCTTTCCCTCCTTTTCTGTTCTTAATGCATTCTTCCTCGGTGTGGAAGCAGGCTGGTCGGCAGGTCTGACGT
The DNA here is from genome assembly GCF_034236695.1 of Oncorhynchus nerka. NCBI lineage: Eukaryota > Metazoa > Chordata > Actinopteri > Salmoniformes > Salmonidae > Oncorhynchus > Oncorhynchus nerka. The sequence continues at coordinate 42,923,397 of NC_088402.1, forward strand.
GCTGTTATTGGAATGATGGTTGAAGGAAACTCGACACTGGGCGGCTTTGTGCTTTTGATTAGGCCTTTTGTCTTTGTCAATCACTGCCTGAGAGTGTGTGACGGTGGTGGCACACACACACACACACACACACACACACACACACAGCCTAATATGCATGCTAAGGACCCAGAACCATGAGTGTTTTCTGTAAACGACCCAACGTGGCTCAGCAGATCTAAGGCGATACTTGATCGTTCCTTGAATGACGAAACGGAGGAGTGAGATGAGGGAGAGTCAGGAAAGTAAAAAACGAGAGGGCCGATCGATTCAGACGCCCACACAGAAATGCAGCATTGATTTGCCCCTGGAGGGTCCGCGCCGAAGCCCAAAGCTTGGCTGCCTGCGCCTCGCTCACTCCGGCTCCAGCCAAAAAGTTTGTATCACTCCCAGGCCGCTCTCCATAATGCTTTGATTACGTTAAGAAAAGGGGGAACGCTTTTTGTGTCTGACTCTTTAATCATATTAAGTGATGGGTGGGAATCAGTGCGCAACACACACACACACACACACACACACACACACACACTGTAGCTTTCTCTCACTGGCACAGACATATACAGTTGAAGTTGGATGCTTACATACACCGTAGACAAATGCATTTAAGCTCAGTTTTTCACCATTCCTGTCAGTTAGGATCACCACTTTATTTTAAGAATAATAGAGATTTATTTCAGCTTCTAATTCTTTCGTCGCATTCCCAGTGGGTCAGAAGTTTACATACACTCAATTAGTATTTGATAGCATTGCCTTTTTAAATGATTTAACATGGGTCAAAAGCTTCCCACAATAAGTTGGGTGAATTTTGGCCGATTCCTCCTGACAGTGCTAGGGTAACTGAGTCAGGTTTGTAGGCCTCCTTGCTCGCACACGCTTTTTCAGTTCTGCCCACAGATTTTCTATAGGATTGAGGTCAGGGCTTTGTGATGGCCACTCTCATACCTTGACTTGTTGTCCTTAAGCCATTTTCCCACAATTTTGGAAGTATGCTTGCGGTCATTGTCCATTTGGAAGACCCATTTGTGACCAAGCTTTACCTTCCTGACTGATGTCGCTTCAATATATCCACATAATTTTCCTTCCTCATGATGCCATCTATTTTGTGAAGTGCACCAGTCCCTCCTGCAGCAAAGCACCCCCACAACATAATGCTGCCACCCCCGTGCTTCACGGTTGGGATGGTGTTTTTCGACTTGCAAGCCTCCCCCTTTTTCCTCCAAACATAATTATAATGATTATGGCCAAACAGTTCTATTTTTGTTTCATCAGCCCAGAAGACATTTCTCCAAAAGTTGCAAACCGTAGTCTGGCTTTTTTATGATGGTTCTGGAGCACTGGCTTCTTCCTTGCTGAGCGGCCTTTCAGGTTATGTCGATTTATAGGACTCGTTTTACTGTGTATACAGATACTTTTCTACCTGTTTCCTCCAGCATCTTCAAAGTCTTTTGCAGCTGTTCTGGGATTGATTTGCACTTTTTGCACCAAAGTACGTTCATCTCTAGGAGACAGAACCCGTCTCCTTCCTGAGAGGTATGACGGCTGCCAAGTCCCATGGTGTTTATACTTGTGTGCTATTGTTTGTACAGATGAACGTGGTACCTTCAGGCGTTTTAGAAATTGCTCCCAGGGATGAACCAGACTTGTAGAGGTCTACAAAAAAAAAATCTTAGGTCTTGGCTGATTTCTTTTGATTTCCCCATGATGTCAAGCAAAGAGGCACTGAGTTTGAAGGTAGGCCATGAAATACATCCACAGGTACACCGCCAATTGACTCAAATGATGTTCAGTAGCCTATCAGAAGCTTCTGAAGCCATGACATCCTTTTCTGGAATTTTCCAAGCTGTTTAAAGGCACAGTCAACTTAGTGCATGTAAACTTCTGATACAGTGAATTATAAGTGAAATATGTCTGTAAACAATTGTTGGATAAATTTCTTGTCATGCACAAAGTAGATGTCCTAACCAACTTGCCAAAACTATAGTTTGTTAACAAGAAATGTGTGGAGTGGTTGATAAACGGGTTTTAATGACTCCAACCTAAGTGTATGTAAACTTCCGACTTCAACTGTAAGGTTCACATGTTATTTTTCTTATACCCACACACACCCCTCTTGCCACCTGATTGCTTTCCCATTTTTCTTGCTGGGAAAGATTTCTGGTTTGGAGGATGTTAGAGACGGGCTATTACCATGAGCTCTTTGAACTCCTCAGTCAGACAAAGTGGCAAAGGTGTAGTGTCGTTCGGAGACCTGGCTAAGAGCTGCACGCTCCTGCTTTTACTTTTGTTATGTTCACCCTCTGCTGTGCGCTGCAATTATTCCACAGGTTGTTTGCCCTACTAGCTGGGAAATACCTGCCTTGTAGACCTAGGTTAGTGTGTGTTAGCGTCAAGCGAAGACTGTTTTGCTAGTCGAGTGCCGTGAAGTCTTTTTAAAAAATATATATATATATATATGTTTTTTTACTTTGAAAGATAAAAGGGGGAATGTGGCAAAGTATGAGTGTGCAGTGCGCTAACACTTCTGTCTTCCCTTCCAAACTGTAACACACGCCTCAAGCGTTAATATTGCCAGCTCAAATTTGCTATGCACAAGAACATTTTAAAGCACTGTTTGCCCTGCCAGTTATCGCCATTTGAGTCTCAGGAAGAGTCTTACACTCCGTTTGATGTTTGCGGCTTGCCGTAGTTTTCCGTATGAGGAGCTCAATCCTCCTCCCGACTCCAGTGTCAGCAGTTCCTGTGTGTGTTGCTGAGGGGAGTGCGCTTGTCAACTCCTGTCAGTCGAGCATTGTTGAGCTGTCGTCGGTCTGTCCCACTACACGGCACTAGGCCACACTGTCTTGGCGTCAGCCCAATAATCTTAATTGTAAGTGACTAGGCCCGGTTTGAAAAGTATGGAGATGAGACAAGAGTTCAAGCGTTACTTGCTCCGTCGTCTCTGGAAGGTTTGAGGACAGTAGTCGAGTAGTAGCGAGACGACTTAATGGCTTAATTAACGGAGCCTATATTTCACGTACAATTGTTTGTGTTCCTTGCTGAGGAAGAGTATGTTTTGATGTCATTCTTTTCCCCCCTGTTAAAAGCTGCGTACTTGGCATTAGTGCTTTACGCGTCGATGAAACCAAGCATTCATTTCACCTCCGCCTCTACAACCAACAAGCCAGAATGTCACACTTCTCTTCTTGAGACAGAAAATGAGCTCAAAGGGAGAGCGTTTGCCCTTCACTCTCCAAGCACCGAGTTCACACAGATGTGTGCATTAACACCGTATTAGCCAGCTGAAGAGGAGTCATCATGTATGTCCTGGGTACATAGCCAACACGTACGAAGGCTCTCAACTGCTCCCCTCTGCAGCCGTGTGTGTGATGGAGTGCTCTTCTGATAGGGTGTGTGCTCACCGATAAGTAACCTCTCTCTCAAGGGACTCATGAATAAAAAGCCAGTGAATATTCTCTCTCCGTAGCGACAGCCCTGAACGCGGGACACCAAAGCACCTCAGTAAGCAACCAAATCACAGCCAGGGATATATACTACTGCTCTTTAGTAACCGAAGCAGAGCGCCTTTTCTGTCAGGTAGACGCTTTTTTTACAACGCGGCTAAAGGATTGGTTCATGTTGAGTAACCCGAGCATCGCTTTACATTTACCACCACCAGCTAGCGGTCCTCGTTGATAATCAAATCACAGTTGGAGTTGTTTTTTCCCCCCTCACTTCAATAATCACTGCGTAGCTTGGCCTATTAAGTAATCGAATCACATCAGTCGTATCACCCTTTTTCAAAAGCCAATTCAAAACGTGGACAGTCATTTTAAAGATCCCCAGACCCGGTATATCCCCTATGGCGCGTGTGTGTCTCTGTCTTTTGGTGTCTTGATTTAGTTTCATTTCCTCTCTCGCCTCCATCTCCTTGACTGCCACCTCCCTGCCGTCCCTCCTCTACAAAGCCTTCATGTTCTCCATAGGAGACTCTGGGTCAAGGGAATCCGCTCAGACCGCCTTTATTTGTGGATGTGCCAGCGGTGTGTGTGTGTGTGGTGACGGAGAAAGGGCTTTGCCTTAGAATGAGCCCTCAGTCTGTCAAACAGCGAGCCTCTAGTCTGATGGATATCTGAGAGGGTACTATAGCGGGGGGGGGGGGGACCTAGTAGCCAACAGCAGACACAGCTTCTTCTCTGGCCTCGCAAGACGGCAGCCAGACGACGCTGCCTTTAGGGTCTGTCCGTCTTCCCAGGGCTAGAGAGGTGTGCTGGGCCCGTCAGAGTCTGTGGTGCTTTTGTAGGGAGAGACTTTGATATGGCCGTTTTGAATTATGGGTCTTGAGGGGCGATATCTTTGATTTTTGAATCTGATATTGATTGAACAATCGAGCTTTGCTTGCGAATGCCCCGACCATTTTTGTTCAACCTCATTGTTTGCATATTGCTTGATTTAGGCTATTATCGTCACAGTTAGGAAATGTGTACTTTTCTACAGTCGGGGTGGTAATGCATGACCGTGAATGCAGACTATTCTCTTGATGAGGGATATACATGGCTGGCTAACTATGAGTACCCATCACTGGGGCTCGTGGTGGCTAGGATTAAGCTAGAGTGATGAGCCAATTAAGTTTAGCTGGTGTGGCTGATTTTTACTGACGCTTACAACGAAAAGGGTCATTTTGCTCTAATGAATGCCGTTGAGTGTGGCGTCGCTCAGTTTAAACGTCCTTTTTAAAGATGAGCTCACATTGTTTACCATTGTGTGGAATTTGGGATTAGACATCTGCCAAGGTCATTTAATGTCATTGTTGTCAAAACACTGGGAGTCGTGAATCGGACAACTCACCAGGATGTTGAAAGTATGTCTGTAAAAACGGACTGGGATCATTAGGTCCAATTTTTAGCAATGCTCACTGATGCGGATAATCAGACATGAACGGACACAAAACTAAACTCTGTGGCCTAAACACACACACACATACATACACACACACTAGTTAAACTCTGTGGCCTGCTCACCTGAATTGAAACTTTAGTTCAGCTCGGCCTATTTACCTACAGACTGCTTTAAGTCACTCGCACGAAACCTCACCACACAACATACGCTCCGCTCACTTATACAAACCATATGCTTAGTCGAGCTCAATTATTATTGTTCGATGAATGAAATGGCTTCTAAACTTTATTAAAATCGTCATCAGCATTGACCTATTTTTCGTCCAGACCAGCATCCACAATCCACATACTAGGAAAAACTGAATCATTGAAATCATTTATCCTCGGCCCTCATTCTCCTACACCGCATGGGTACTAGTGTGCAAGAGAATACCTATGTAATAAAAAATAAAACGACATTCCTTGTAATGGACAGCAGCCAGACGGTGCTTTGACAGTCTCGCCTGGTTCTGGCTGTTCTGGCGCCGTAGGCGAGACTCCAAAATTTCCGCCCTCCTGCTATCCTCACAAAACGAGAATAGTGTAGCCTCTGTCGGCCCACAATGCAATTTTATGCTGTACCGTTTGTGAAGCAGGCAGTTGCATTTATTATCCTAGGTTTAAGACTAATCATTTTGGCTATTTTAAGATCTGCATATCAGCTACCCAAGTTTTATCAGGAGTTATTTTGAGCCGAGTTGCAATGAGAATCGATGTGTTTACACAGTTGGAAATGCAGAAATGTTTTTCTTTTTCTTCGCTATAATCAGCTTGTCAAAAATGTATGAATAGGCATACAATTGAAATCATGGATTCGTGACAATTTGGACCATGGAGTGAAACTCCCGGACAGCAGTCATGAGTAGCCTAATTTCATTCTATATTGTCCTTACATGTCCTGTTTTTTAGGATATTTTGTATGTATATGTAAACAAACTCAAAAGTCTGGGGTCCCTTAAATGTCCCTTTCCATGAAAACATACATGAAATGTGTTGCAAAACTAATACGAAATATAGTCAAGACATTGACAAGGTTATAAATAATAATTGTGTCCTTCAAACTTAGCTTTTTGTCTAAGAAATCTGAAAACATTTCATCCCATGCTTCTTGAAGCACCTCACACAAGTTGGATTTGGCTTGATACTTCTTACTTACAATATGGTCAAGCTGCTCAATAGGGTTGAGATCACCTCAAACTTAGATTTGTCTGTCCATAACACTTTTTTCCAATCTTCCTCTGTCCAGTGTCTGTGTTCTTTTGCCCATCTTAATCTTTTATTTTTATTGGCCAGTCAGAGATGGCCTTTTTTTTCAGCTCTGTCTAGAAGTCCAGCAGTGTTTTGTGGGTACTATTAAATGAAGCTGCCAGTTGAGGCATCGGTTTCTCAAACTAGACACTCTAATGTACTTGTCCTCTTGCTCAGTTGTGCACCGGGGCCTCAAACTCTTTCTATTCTGGTTAGAGCTAGTTTGTGCTGTTCTGTGAAGGGAGGAGTTCACAGCATTGTACGAGATCTTCAGTTTCTTGGCAATTTCTCACATGGAATTCATTTCTCAGAACAAGAATAGACTGACTAGTTTCAGGAAAGTTCTTTGTTTCTGACCATTTTGAGCCTGTAATCAAACCCACAAATGCTTATTTAATTTTTTTTTAACCTTTATTTAACTAGGCAAGTCGATTAAGAACAAATTCTTATTTTCAATGACGGCCTAGGAACAGTGGGTTAACTGCCTGTTAAGCTCGGGGATTTGAACTTGCAACCTTCCGGTTACGAGTCCAACGCTCTAACCACTAGGCTACCCTGCCGCCCCGATGCTCCAGATACTCAACTAGTCTAAAGAAGGCCAGTTTTATTGCTTCTTTAGTCGGCACAAAGTTTTCAGCTGTGCTAGCATAATTGCAAAAACGGTTTTAAAATTATCAATTAGCCTTTTTTAAATTATAAACTTGGATTAGCTAACACAATGTGCCATTGGAACACAGGAGTGATGGTTGCTGATAATGGGCCTCTGTACGTCTGTAGATATTCCATTCAAAATCTGCCGTTTCCAGCTACAATAGTCAATTACACCATTAACAATGTTTGCAGTGTATTTCTGATCAATTTGATGTTATTTTAATGGACAAAAGCAACAAAAAAAAATGAGGACATTTCTAAGTGACTCAACTTTTGAAGTGTGTGTGTGTGTGTGTGTGTGTGTGTGTGTGTGTGTGTGTGAAAGTTGAATCACATTTTATTTGATAAAGTGCCATTTAGGCTATATGATCGCAGACAAGGACGTGCATGATGAAAGGCTACAGGAAAACCACAGGCTACTTCTCTTTTTACTATAGGCTACATGATTTATGTTCGGTTTCTTGAGTGTTGGTGGGGGGGCGCTGCAGCGCATCGTCTCTCCAACGGTACACTGGAGAGGCGCGTTGGGCATGGACAAGTTTTCATTGTTTTGGGCAGATTTTTGTTAGGCGTTCTATATTGTTGCAGGTGTGCCTCTTGGCCAGTTTAGCTCAGAAAAAGCTGCCCCAGTCAATCTTCCACCCTAATCCTGCCTAATGGGACCCTGTTGACAGTGCAGTTGCTGCTACAGTAACAGCCGTTGATGGATATCAGTTGAAACGTCGCTCGCCTGGAGCAGAGTGAGATCCCACGTCCCTTTTGAGTTGTTAAAGGTGAATCCGTACTCCTCATTTGCCAGGTTAAGAGTTTGTCGTCGTTGGAATGCGAATGCCGCAGACAAAAAAACGGAGCCTCACTTGAAACGAGCATTAATCATGTTCTTCTACTCCTTAGTGCCTACTCAAGAGGGGTGCAGAAAATACCTAAAGCGGCATAAAGTGGAAGGGAAATAGGCCTAGCAGCTACCCCAAGAGCTTTCTCAGCCTTTAATTAGGGCCTGTTTTTTTCCTCATTGCTTCTGCTTTCTCCTGAGTCTACTTCTTGTGGTGTGTTTGAATTTTTTTTGCAATTTGTTGCTAACTATAGAGGGATAGGAGTGATTATTATCTGATCGGGGCTCCAAATTGAGAATCCATCTTTTTCTTTCCTTCCAAGTCTCACCATGAAACTTTCCTCGGAGGAGTTTCCAACGCAAATATTCATGAAGAGACTAATGAGATCACTCTGACGCCTCAGAAAGACCCCCCCGCCTGGGAGCGTTAGCGCTTATGCTAAAGCTTGGTTCTGCCTTTTTCTGTGCAGGATTTCCACATGACTCCATTGTCAGCTCAGCTGCTCTGTGGAGTGTCTAAATATAAATCTTTGACCTTTTATTTCCCCATATGTTGCATTGGAAATTAGATCACTTTGGGTTTACCGTTTAAAAAAAAAAAAAAATTTTTTTTTTTTTTTATCCATTTCCTTTTAAATCTTCCTTTTTTCAATTTAATTCTTAGTGCCGGTGGTGGTTTGTCTCTACTATGTTGTATTTTTATCCAAGCACACAGTAGGCAATGTGCATAGGCTTTCTTTAGAAAACCTACAATCATCATGATGTGTGGGGGTCCAATGGTGATACTCATGGGTACCTCGCAGTTTCTCCTGATTAGATATTTATTTTTATGGCTCAGCGTATATTGCTAATCATGGCTGCTGGTTATTCTCAATGTTGGCGACGCAACATTAAAGCGCACATTGCGGTGTTACTGACCCAAGTGACCCATATGTGAAATGTGTCGTCTCTGGCTTGTATACTGGAAATCTCCAAGATGGAGGTACCTTTTTTCAAAACTATGGCTTACAATGCCCGAGATGTACCATCTTGTATGAAGGTCTGAGGCAGTGGGTGTGACATCTGAACATATTGTATTATACCAATGTTATGCATGTGTGCGGGGAACACCTCTTCAGCTTGAAAACCCTGGCAAGTCGATCAAGGCCCTGTTATGTTTGATTGCGAAGCCTGTAGAGAGGTCTGACAGTTGGAAGCTCCGGCTCGCATATGAGAAATGGCTGTCCAGAGGGCTCGGCTTTGAGCTCGCAGAGCGGGAGGGGGGGCGTGCAGATCCTGTGAGCTCTAATTTTAAATGCGTTTAACCCAAGGTCAATCATAGAGAGAGGGAACGAGAGGGAGAGCGGGGATCTAGATAGAAAGAGGGAGGAGAAGAAGCCTTCTCGGCGCTGTAAATGGTTTCTTCAACTCCTTTGAACTGCTCCAGCTGAAGGGGGATGCGTCAGCGTTGCACAGAGGGGCTCCCGGGTCTTGCGCTGCCTTTTTCAATAGGAGCACTACTTAAAGTGGATGGTGCGAGCTCTCGCAGTGACGTTACTGATGATACCTTTTAACCTGCCATTTTCATTGCCTATCATTAGCGTTTTAGCTGAAACTCTTACGATTCTACGAAAACCTGACAATGCTTAGTAAAAGACTCATTCTTGGATTTCTTTCCTTGGCATTTACCCATCCATCAAAGGTTCTGCTGTCATGTCATCATGGCTTGCTGTTCTCAGCCATCTGTCCACCTGGGTCACTTCCGTGTCAGTCGTTCTCACTGAGTTATCCTCGGACATCAGCGGCTGTGTTGAGTTGACTTTTTTGACTTCAAAGCCAAGTGAGTGAAAGCAGAGAGATGGGTCTGATAAGATGGCGTCAACAGAAGGAGGCCGGGCCCCAGTTATTTTCCTTAGCCTAATTGCCCTAAACTGCATCTGGGCCTGCAAGCACCATTTTCTCTTCACATTGCTCTATTGTTATGATTCGCATTACCATTAGCCGTTATTACAATGGTAATTACAGTCACTGTTGGAGCCGAAGCAGTTAGCCAGGTCTATTATGAGATGCAATGGTTTACTTGCTCTCTGAGTTGTTTCTCCAGCGGCTTGTGCTAACTTAGTCGACGGAAATTGCTGAACTCTTAGTCAGAGACAGTTAATGCCTTGGTGAGGTTATGACTTTCAGAGGCAGATTTGTCTTGATTGTCAGAGGGGGGTTGGCTAACAATGGCGGCTCCTCAAACACCTCATTCGGGGGAATTACATGGTGGGATAGGAGTCGACAGCTCCTCACTGAGACGGATCAAAGCACTAGATTACTCTTCCGCACCACAGTGAGGGGAAAAGACTAGATTATGCATTCAAGATGAGTGTCTAAGATAGGACTGAGTGTGTGTGTGTACCCCACAAAGAGAAATCCATATGTAGCGTTTGAGAATATGCATGGGCTGCTTGCGAACAGAGCTGGCCGCGGTGTAATTGCCACTATTAATGCTTCGTTCTCTCCCCCTTCCCTTAGACCATCTCTCTCTCTTTTCCCGACCAACTCACCTTCAGCGTCTCCCTTTTTGAAATGAAGAAGTTGGCATTCTTAGTGACTGAAGTCATGGCTCTCTGGCAACAATATCCCTCCCTTCAAAAGGTAAACTCTGCTTGACTGCGTGGGAAAAAAATACTCTCTGGCGTTCTGATTGAAAGGTGAAATGTGACACAGCCCCTGAAGGAGACTTTAGTCTGTCCCGTTACTGGGTTTAGGAGCCATGGTTCCCAGGAGGTTCCTATGCGACACCGCAACAGGAATAGACCCGGCTTCAGGAATTTAAATGACAATACGGTCATTTAGCTGGTGCTCTTATTCAAAGCGACTTACGGTTCAGGCACACATTCAGTAGTTGCGACCCATGCAGGAATCAAAGCCACAACTCTGATGGTGTTGGCACCATGCTCCAGTCATCTGTGCGATCGGAACCCAACCTCAGGAGTGTAGATTCATGCGACCAATAGATCCCAATCTATTACGGTCTCATGACCTCTGGCCTATTAGTTTAGTGCCTATCTACTATATTTGATGGTCTATTGCATATTTAGTGCATATGTCAAACATCAGTTGTCCTCCCATCTCTTGCTTAATACCGATTTGACCCCTAGCCCTTACCCCCTATGCATTTTGGAAGATCTGAGAGGGATGCAATGTATGCACAAATTCCACCTAGCAGATCAGAGAGCAAAGAGTTATTACCATATTGCTTAGGCCTTCCTTTCCAATCCTCTTGGATCATAAGGGCTGGGAGTCGGGGTCGATTTGGGATGGGGCCGTCTGTCTCACGCTCCCTCTATCTGCAAGTGAGACAAAGTAAGCCGCTGTGGTCCGTCAGAAACAGGTTGCTAGGAGACTACTTAGTCGTCTGTATTATTGACTTATGATTCCCCGCCCCCGTCTTCTCTCTTCAGCCTTAGCGGGTTCATCGCTGGAAGTCAAGGCTAGCATTCAAACTCACTTTCTCATTCAATTTTGAACCCATTCCTTCTCTATCCGATCCTTTATTGGGATTTGATGATTTGAATCTACAGTCGGTTCAGTCTGAAATGTGCCCTCTTAATTATTACTTGGGTACAAAATGAAGCGTGACGAAGTTCAGTGATTTCTTGTTCTGAGTAGGTTTGTCTGACACAAGGTCGGACATACAGTTCTTCCGCTTCTTTAGTCTAGAATCCTGTAAAGAAGTCAAAGGGCTTCTATCTTTGGATAAGCTATTTCTTTGTGGTTTCTGTGCGGAAGGTGTTTCTCCTCAAATAATCTCTATTTTTCTAAGGTTTCTGCATGAAAGGTCTTTCTTTGTAGACTTGCTTTCTGGACTCACTGTAGTTTCTGCCTGTAAGCCAAGTTTTGGCAAGGTTGTTTTACTGCAATTTTGGCCTGTGTGCTGATGGATCTTTCACTCTAATCTCTTGAGTGTGAGGGGAGATTCACTGTAGATTTAGCTACTTTGTGTTTGGGTTGTTCTGTTTTGGACTGTGGGTTTCTTGTATCTGCCATCTCTCTGTTGTCTCTCGTGTGACCCTCTCCTGGCCCTGTCTGTGAACAGCCCCTCTCCTCTGGGTCTCAGCCGCCCTGAGAACACAGCTGCAGCACGGCCGCTTCTCCCCCTGACCCCGCTGTCGAGTGCTCCGGAACAGCTGTTCCCCGTACAGCTCTCCTCGTCTCAGACGGCGCCACCACACCAGGGGCTGCTCACTGCTCTCACCTCGGGCTTAAAGGGGGGGAGATCAGCCACAAAGCGAACAACACCGTTCAAAGACTACCCCCACCCCCTGCCTTTTAGTTTTTTGGGCTAGGGACCAGAGTGCTCTTTGACCCCACTGACTCGACCCTAGGTTCCACCCATGCTTCAGCCCTAAGATGGGTCATATGAGACCAGACGGCTAGCCAGTCATATGACTAAGATGTGTTGGTTGTAGCCAAAGGCCACCTTCTCTAGTGGCATTAGTCACATCAACAGACGAGAAACAATGCACAGAAACAATGACTCCTTTCTCTTAGGGTCGAATCCTAAGTCCTAGCTTGAGGTCTGTGAGAATAACTCTAATTTTCCCACAAATCTCCTCAATGCAGGATTCATTCAGACATATGTGAAAGTAAGGGCTACCGTGTTCACATTTTCACATCCGGATTAAGCCCTTTATAAAAACAGTGGGAGCATTTTGTATTGAATTAGATTTTTTTCTGAATCATTTTTAATTGAACCATTGTCATACTGGCGTCTTTTCTCCCCTCGTTCTATGATTCATGTTGCTCCTGTGTCTTGGTACTTTGTAAGCTTCTCAACTGCACAAACACGCGCGCGCACACACACACACACACACACACACACACACACACACACACACACACACACACACACACACACACACACACACACCTTTTGATTCCTGGAGGCACTGCAAGTGAATGGGCCCTTCAAAACACCACACAGCCAGCCAGCACTCTGCTCTCATTCACCCTCACTCTGTCAGACATTATCCCTGTGCAGCTCTCCTCTGTCATACATTGTGAGGGTTTGCTGCTTCACCTTTGGATATGTCGGACTCACGCCGAGCATGATTGCTAGGGTTGGAGTGTAAGAGAGAGAGAGAGAACAGAATTATTTGTATTGGTGTGTGTTGAAGAGAGTGCTACTCTAAATACTACTGTTAAAATGTACTGTGATTGTTTATGCCAGGGAATCATATCCTGAAACCTTTAGCGATCAGCCACCCACCACATCCAAACTCCGACCCAGGCTATATCTTTATTCATTCACCCATTTATCTTTTTATTTGGGAGTCTGTGTTTTATTGTACTTTATCTCATGCTGTGCTGTAACTGGGGGTGCATATGGCCCTGAGTCTGTGGTTTTAGCCTTTTTAAAGGGAATTGTTATTTGAGTTAATTAGGTTTCCAGTCACCTTTCTTGAGGAGTGGAGCTAGAGGCAGATGGGACCAGGGCCATATGCACTGGGATTTTACTAGCTACCCATGTTCTGCACGTGTGTGTGTGTGTGTGTGTGTGTGCACGTGTTTCCATATTTATATGGTTAGTGTGCTGCAGATAGAAGGCTAAATATGGCCTCTGCTATCTATTCCAGCAGCTCTGACAAATGTTTGGGTTTAAAAGGAGGCTGCAGCGATGCATGTGCTGTCTAAATCCAAGGCTGTCTCTCACGCTCTCTCTCACACACACACGTATACTCGCACACGGACGGCACGCACACATGCATGACACACACTGCGTCATCGTGAGGGGCATCTGGAAGTGAAGTGCACTGCAGTATGAGACACAGCTGGTCTCCAGTGTGTACAGATGGTCTGGACCTCCGAGGTGTCTCAGGGCCCCGAACAGGGAGCATATCGAAGTGGTTTGTATGTGTGTGTCAGACTACATGTGAACTGTCTTGGTGCTGTGTGACTATTGCGTGTGGCTGTGTGCATTGTTAGGCGCTAGCATTTTGCTGCACCCACTAGAACATCTGCTAAACTGTGTACGTGACCAATAAACTTTGATTTGAAGTGTGTGTTGGGGGAGTTGAGAGTCCCTCTAAAAGTCCCCCCTTATCCTCTGGAGGGAGAGATGGTCATTGGGGACTCTGAGCACTAGGCAGATACTAAATGTAACTGAAAAATTGCCTCAATCTGTTTGCTGTGGGAAACAGCTAGGGGGGGGGGGCGGAGAGAGCAAATTGAAAAAATTGCATTGGATAAAGCTGTCACAGTGAATTAGTATCTCTGCAGGAGGGACCCCTGTTATCGGTGTATTTGTAAAATATTCAGGCTTAAGCATGTGACAGGGGAATGGTAGGCTAGGAGGAAATGCTGGGGGGAGGTATGAGGTATAAGTGGGAAACTGATGCATTTGGCTGTTTAGAAGTTAGCATGCCATACGGGCTGTGTCACTGACTTCACTACCTCCTAGCTACGCTTAAACATTCAAGGTTTCTTTTATGGTAGCATAGCAAAGCTAGCTAAGACCTTGACGATACATTCCTGAGGTAGCTGTTTTGGTTTGAGTCCTTGTTTGGAGTTACTCAGCCTTCAAATCACAGCACGCTAATGCTAACTAGCTAGCCATCATCATTTGCAGATTGCTCAAGAAATCTTCCACTTTCTCCCTGGAGTACTGACAATAACCCAAACTTTATTACTTGTTTGCATAATAAAGACAATTATAATGTAAAAACAAAATGGGCTAATTGACATTTACACAACTGACTTTAAAAAATATATATATATATATTTGGCTTTAGTTAGATGTGACTGACACTGATGGTCGGTTCTTAGGTGTAGTCCCTATAACTTGATGAACAAAGTGTCTTGCGTCTTCCTACATGCATAATAGGGGAGTTTTTTTGTTGCCTATTTAGAAAGGGAGACCTCTGAAAGTCAGTTGCTAAGTAAAGAGTAAGACTTACTGGAGTCTGGACTGTAAGTGAGCGTAATCGGATTCCCCCATGTGTAGCCAGACCTCACGGCCGTCATGGGACCCTGCACACAGCCTGTGTGTTTGTTTGGGGAAGCGGACCTCAGGGTTACGTTATGCTAGGATGCTAATTGGAACTAGCATAAGCTGGATAATGAGGCCTAATTAGGGTAATGAATTAGTTGTGGAGGAGAGCGTGCTTGAGCGAGGAGGAGAGAATGCCGGACACACACCACAGGGGCAGGGCATCCAGCCGCGGGGATGATGAGTGGGGAGTACAGGGGGCAGTGCTGAGCTCTTCGTGCTTTTTGAGGTCTGTTCGGTTTCTGTTCATTTTTTACCATTTTAATCACGGCTTTTGACTATTTGGGTTGAAAGCTGTAACACAGAATAAAACAATTAATAAAAGTCCCATGATGGTAGTGACTGCTTATCACTTAACTATAATGTATTCACGTTGCTTTGATAAAATATTTAAGTTGTGTACATTACATTTGTTTTATTTGATTACTTTTTATTATTTAATTCCAAGTCATCTCATCTCTATAGAGCTGCTGCCTAGGCTGTCTGACAAAATCCCTATTTTGTAGTCCAAGGTAAATAAGGCTTACTTTTATGGCTGCTGAATACCAACGATCAATCACTTAGATCATGTATTTTCAGGTAGAGATACCTCACGAAGCAACAGCTGCTCTCTACATCACCTCAACATCTCGTATTCTTCTCTCTCTGTAGCAGGCATTAAAAGAAACCCACCCGACTGGCGCAGCGTTCTAATGCACTGCATCTCAGTGCTAGAGGTGTCTCTACAGACCTTGGTTTGATTCCAGGCTGTATCACAACCATCAGTGATTGGGGCGGCGAACAACAGGGCAGCGCACAATTGGCACAGCGTCGTTAGGGTTTGGCCGGGGTAGGCCGTCATTGTAAATAATGTATTAACTGACCCAGTTAAATAAAGAATAAAGAAAGAAAAAAGTGGATGCACAATGGATTATGGTCATTGTAGTTAATTACCACGTTTCATGCCCTAAACTATGTAACATTGGCCTGTTGGAAACTACAACTCCCTACTACAGTTCAGGCTGGATCTGATTGGTCTCTAGAGAAACTATGCAATGTGCGCATTGAGCTCACAGGAGAGAGGGAAAAAAGCAACACAATGGAATTCAAATAATTGATCCGACTTGGGTCAGTTGTTTAAATACCCCAAAATAACCAACATTTTGGTTAAGCGCCCAGCACTAACCAGGGTTGAGGGTTACGGGGACATGTGTGCGCATACA
Source organism: Oncorhynchus nerka (assembly GCF_034236695.1). NCBI lineage: Eukaryota > Metazoa > Chordata > Actinopteri > Salmoniformes > Salmonidae > Oncorhynchus > Oncorhynchus nerka. Next base: position 42,939,300 of record NC_088402.1, read on the forward strand.
CACTCAAAAACACACACACTATTACAGCCACACGTATATGGACACCGATTATCGTTCTTATGCAGACACACACCAACATATGTCCCTGATATACAGCACACAAGTACACTGCCTGTCTTAATCAGTCACATCGGCCTCACTCACAGGCATTCACACCATATGCTCAGTCTTAATCACTCCTACACCTATAAGCCTGTATACTAATTAGCTTTCTCAAACATGCACACACGTTCTGACTGCATCACTCATTTGCCTTTTAATAATTCACTATCGCGCGCGCTCTCTTTCGCTCGCTCGCGCGCACACACACACACACACACACACACACACACCTATCCACGGTCTCCAGGTCTGACCGGAGTTTACAGCTAGCTCCCAGGCCCGACGCACTATATCACAGTGGCCATAATCCTCCATTTTGCGGTGTTACTTCCATCCGCTCTCATTGTTACGATTAAGCCACACAGCTTCAGTCCTCACAGTCTGTTTTCAGACTGACAAAAAAAAAACATCCCAGCCCCCTTCGGGCAATTCACGCGCACGCAGCGCATACACACACACACACGGTAATTACACACGCAGTACACACACACACACTGTAATTACACACGCAGCGCGCACACACACTGGGAGAGAGACTAGAGATATCTTAGGCTAATGTGACAACAGCCTCATGAAAGTCCTTAATTGGATCCTTTTCTCGGTGTTTTTGGAGAACATCGATGTTTGCGGTTTTGTGTTTTCATCACTTTAGAACGAGAAGGCCCGAAGGGAGGGTTTGCTCTAGCTAGAGTCTGTCGGATACCCATACTGCTTCAGGCCTGACGGCAGTGCACCGCTGGCATCTTGCCCAGGCAAGCCCCCCTCCCTGGCTAATGGGGGACTAAGGAAGGATCTTTGTTTCGGAAAGAGTTTCTTAAAAAAAAAAAAAAAAAAGGGAACACTGTTTTTTTTTTTAAACTGTGGTGATTTATTTATTTATTTTTAAGTTCAGAACTCATGGAATTAAGTCACCCTACTAAGTGAAGGCGCGAAACGGTGGTTCCCATGGCAACTGCTGAAAGTTGTTCTTGGTGGGTCTGCATGAGAGGGTCACCTAATTGCATCAGACCTGTGAAACACACACACACAAACAAATGATTTAATTAGGGCTTATTTTCAGTTCCTCTGATCTGAATCATATTTCCTCGAGATTGTGCGACGTTGGCTTTATTTACCAATGTTTTCACTCAAGGCACAACGCCCCTTACCAATAGCCTACTCATATGCTGCCCCGTTCTCTTTTTTTCTCCCTCTCTCATAGTCTTTCTCTTTATCTATCTCTCTTACACACACACACACACACACACACACACAGCCTGTGGGCTCCTCGGTTCGCTCAGCAGTGGGTTTCCTCAGCAGCTCAAGGTCAGCAGGATGACAAAGCTCTGCTGCTGTTACAGAGGAAAAGGAAAATGGGATGGAGAAAGTTGAGCGGGCTCTACTGTACCCCTCAGCCAGCGACCAGTGACCCTGCTAAGTGCCCCAGCAAGCCGGCTGAAGGGGCAAGCAGTGGATAAGTCGGGTCTGGGCCACTCCTCTCTGGCTTTCACGGAGACGTGATAGAAGAGATGGAGGGTAGAACCCCACAAGATGCAGAGCTGTATAAGACGTGAATAAATTGTCACCTTGAGAAAGAGATTATATATCATCTCTCTATATAATCTCTCTCTCAAGGTGACAATTTATTCACTTCTTGTACAGCTCTGCATCTTGTGGAATCTACACCATTATCTGCAGACATGGACCCATCAGTCAGTTGTCATAATCTGACACTAGCTGTCATTACTGTTTAGGACATTATTATAACAGTGTTGGGCAGTCCTTGCTTCTGGATGCTGAGCCTGGAACAGTTTTGTGTTAAATTCACCTTACTGGATATTCAATTTAACTCATGTAAAACTGGTGACCCCCCCAAGCTGATCCTAGATCTGTATCTACAACCAACTTGTACCTGTAGCATTCCAACCTCTGTCGTTAAGAGGCACCAGAGCCAGTTGCCTGCCTGTCTGGCTGCAGATCTGTCTTATCTAGCTGGATCTCTGTGTCTAGTATTTTATTAGGATCACCATTTGGCTCCAGCTGCAGCTCTTCTTCCTGGGGTCTACATAAAACATGACATTACACATAACGTTGAGGCCGTGGCTAAGGGATAAAGAGATTGTGGCCGCACCCTTCCCCCGCCCGCTCCTCCGGAAAACTCTTTCTTCAAGCCAGTCACTGGGACGGCATTCCAACTTGGGATGGGGGGAGGTTTTAATGGGTGGAATAGTAGAGAACAATTTGAGGTTTATTCAGTACCAGTGCAAATACCATGGTACTGCTATATCGACACTCAATCATTATGGTACTTTTTAATGTAAGTTTACGAACATATATTATGTACTGTAAATATAATTGAAGCTTGTATCATTTATTGTAAATTGTGAAATAAGAAAATACTATTATTTTTACCTGGCTAAAAGAGAAGGAATATCATCTATTGTTTACAGGAAACTCATTCAACAATTGTAGATTAACTTGTGTGGCGAAAGGACTGATGGGTTGAAATATACTTCTCCCATGGGCAAAGAAACTCCAGGGTTGATATTAATTAATAATAATTTAATAATGCACCATCGAGAGCATTCTGACCGGTTGCATTACCGCCTGGTATGGCAACAGCTCCGCATCTGACCGTATGGCGCTATAGAGGGTTGTCACTGGGGCAACCCAATCTACATGGACAGATTACCAAAACAAACCGGTGCCCCTGCACATTGACTCTGGTACCCCCTAAATATAGTCTCGCTATTGTTATTTTACTGCTGCTCTTTAATTACTTGTTCCTTTCATTTCTTATTCATATTTTTTTAAATTGCATTGTTGGTTAGGGGCTTGTAGGTAAGCATTTCACTGTAAGCTGAACCTGTTGTATTCGACACGTGACTAAAATTTGATTTTGAATTAGCCCTTACACTACAAATATACAGTAGTGAGTGCCCACATTTTCATACTATCTTCGTACTGGACCCCCGTGGTAGTCGAACCCACAACCCTGTGGCGTCGCAAGTGCGATGCTCTACCACCTGAGCTACACGAGAGTCTCGCCACGATATCAGCATCTACGGCACCAGGGCGATACAGCGCTGCTTAGAACGTTGGGCTGGCCAGAGGTGGAACGTAGCGAAACACAGATACCAGTCCCGTGTAGCTCAGTTGGTAGAGCACAGGGAGGGGTGGGGGGGTCCCGTGTCTAATAATGTCACCGAGTGCCTACGGATACAAACAGGGCAGTCTGGCGATTTTTCATATTCTTCTTAGCTGCTGAGTTACATGCAGCCAAATTCGGATACACAAAACTCTGTATCCGTAGCCACTCAGTAAAAACATTAGACAATTCCAGCTGAAGGACAGAACCACATACAAAATGAAATCGTACGTAACATTTTAATAGACTGGTACAGAAGTACATACAGTGCATGTAAAATAGAAGGCACACTTTCACATTCTTATGAGTACATAGATGCGTGGATTTACTAACGGCTACACTGCAAGTCGTCCATCTTTGTGAGTTGTTTACTGTTACAATTGCAGGTCCTGCTCCTAATCTCTACGAACCAATTGTTCTGTGAACACGAGCGATAATCTCACATTAGGAATCCCCCGCGTCCTTGGTTCTCACCGTGTTTTGACGTCCGTACTATTCATAACAACAATAATGTGATTCTTAGATGCGGCTGAATGGAAACGACAATGGAAATGCAACCGTTACTCCAGCTAAGGCTTCAACCACAGTTTTCACCCGAGCGAGCGTGCCACGTCAGCTCATAAATGAGCTACAGATGGAGTTTCCTCCGCACTAAAGGCTTCAATTGAATCCTTCACTTCAACAACCGTGTTGGGAGTTTTTCTCCGGCTAGAAATTCAATTGAATCCTTCACTTTTAGCTACGTGCGTGGACTTTTTTGGTTGTAGAGATCCATCACTCCACTCCATTCAACAAATTGAAATGCATAGAAATGAACTAAAACCAAACAGTCGCTGTGTTAGTTTACTGACCAACATCTGTAAGCTAAAACCAGACTATCATATATATGGTGCAGTACATCCCTTACTCTGAGGCTTTGCTTTACAAATGTTTTCTCTGAGCAGGCTCTGATATCCTGAGGCCACGGGCACACCTTATCTTTAACCCAAAAACAGATGTGCTCGGGAGGGAGACGCTACAGCTATTTAGGTCAGAGTTTGTCTCATTGATATTTTCTGGCATTAAGGCAGGGAGGGGCGGGGGGAGGCAGCACTGTACAGGGAGACAGCTGGTGCAGAAATATGTGTACGGTTCCGTCTGTCTCCATCGGCAGGTGATGGAATGCCAATGCTTGTGTGTGCAGCTGTCGTCCGCTACTCAGCTCCTGGCCACCGAGGGGGGTGTGTGTGATGCATGTTATGTGCTAATAACTATGTTATATATGGGAGTTTCAGCACTGACTAGTGCGGTGCGCTGGCTAATTAGTTATTGGCTTGTGTGTGTGTGGGCGAGAGTGAATGGCTGTGTGTGCATGTGCTTTGAATCCTAGCAGTAGACTTGCCCTGGCTGTTGCCCTCTGCATCTTAGGTGAGCCTATATGTGATGTGAACACACACACACACACACACACACACTCTTCTGGTAGTGTCAGTAAATGGCCATCATCCCACTGCATACTGGGTGTTTCCACTCTCATGCCATTATGAATGGGGTGAGGGATAGAGAGAATGACTGGGTCCCTTCACCCCATCTAGACCGTGCTAAATGAGAAATGATTTTCTGCCTCTCCACTCTGTTAACCTCCTAAACCCGAAGGACTTGTCTTTAGACCGCTCACACTCCCTCGCAAGTTCTGCAGTAGTAGCGGCAGGTAGCCTAGTGGTTAGAGCGTTGGGCTAGTGAACGAAAGGTTGCAGGTTCGAATCCCCGAGCTGACAAGGTTAAAAATCTGTCGTTCTGCCCTTGAACAAGGCGGTTAACCCACCTTTCCTAGGCCGTCATTGTTCTTAAACTGACTTGCCTGGTTAAATAAATATAATGGGAGGGAGAGAGGAAGGAGAAAGGAAATAGAGGAGAGTTGAAAAGCACTTTGTGACAACCGATGACGAGAAAGGGGCTTTTATAAATGTGATTAAGAGAAAATGGGACAAAGGCAATGGGAGAATCTCAAATACATTTCCTTGATCCCACACATCCTCTTCTCTCCCCACCTCTTTCTCAAAACCAATTGGATGAGAAGGCCAGAGTGGAGGGACCTCCTGACCTTCTCATCCAATGGGTTTCGGGAAAGAGGCGAGGAGAGAAGGGGAATCAAGGAAATGCAATTGAGATACTCCCGATGACAGGAGAGGGAGAAGAGTCTTTCTCCTGGGCCTAGTAGAGGTTAAATCCCCAGTAAACTGCTGTCTGTGTGAAATGGGAAAACATATCTTCATATTATCCTCCCATCTGTGTACCTACTCTCTCTGCCACCCTGAGTGTGTGAATTCACTCGGGTGTGTACACACTGCTCCTGCTCTCTGGAGCACACATGCATGCATATACACACACACACACACACACACACACATTAAGCAGACACCGCAGCAGAAGCTTGCCTCTTGGTAGCAGGTGTCAGTCAGCTCATTACCCCTGGCAGGGTTGATCATTCTGTTAAAATAGCAATAAGGCACACTTCACTGGAGAGGAGTGGGATGGAGGGAGCAAGCGGGAGATGAATGGCACTGCAGTGAGAAACCCTAGGAAAATGTGTGTTGGTAATGGAGAGATGTCTGTCCTCTGTCCGTACCTGTATATGATTGATGGAGCTGAGGGACTTGCTGTATACTGGGGTGTGTGATCTTTTCTGTCAGTTTATTCAGTTCAGTACGGTGAGCTTAGCTCGTCCTGTGTAGACAAAAGTATTCACATCCCACAACATTTTGTTGTTAAAGCCTGAATTTAAAATGTATTAAATTGAGCTTTTTTTTTGTGGCACTGGCCTAAACATTACACCCAATGTCAAAGTGGAATGTTTTTGTATTTTTTTTTTTTTTTACAAATTAATAATTAAAAAAATGCAACTGGTGTCTTCAGTCAATAAGTATTCAACCCCTTTTAAGGCAAGCCTAAATAAGTTCAGGAGTAAACATTTCCTTAGCAAGTCACAAGTTGCCTGGACTGACTCTGTGTGCAATTTGTGTTTAACAATGGTTGTTGAATGTCTACCTCATCTCCTGTGTCCCCCACAATTATCTGTGAGGTCCCTCAGTCGAGCAGATCATTTCAAACACAGATTTAACCACAGTCCAGGGAGGTTTTCCAATGCCTCACAAAGAAGGGCACCTATTGGTAGCTATGTAAAAAATTGACATGTAATATCTCTTTGAGCACAGCGAAGTTATTAAATTACACTTTGGAGGGTGTATCAATACATCCAGTCACTACAAAGGTACAGGCGTCCTTCCTCACTCAGTTTCCGGAGTGAGGAAGGAAACCGCTCAGAGATTTCATCATGAGGCCAATGGTGGCTTTAAAAACAGAGTTTAATGGCTGTGATAGGAGAAAACTAAGGATGACTGAACATTGTAGTTACCCCACAATACTAACCTAATTGACAGAGGGAAAAGAAGGAAGCCTGTCCAGAATAAAAACATCCTGTTTGCAACAAGACACTAAAGTAATTCTGCAAAAATCTGGCAAAGGAATTAACTTTTTGTCCTGAATACAATGTGTTATGTTTGGGGCAAATCCAATACAATACATTACTGAGTACCACTATCCATATTTACAAGCATTGTGGTGGCTGCATCATGTTATGGGTATACTTATCATTAAGGACTTGAGTTGTTAATGATAAAAATGTAAAGGAATGTAGCTAAGTACAGGTAGAATCCTAGAGGAAAACTTGGATCAGTCTGATTTTCCACCAGACACTGGGAGACGAATTCACCTTTCAGCAGGACAATAACATAAAACACAAGGCCAAATCTACACTGGAGTTGCTTACCAAGACAACAGTGAATGTTCCTGAGTGGCCGAGTTATAGTTTTGACTTAAATCTACTTCCAAGTCTATTGCAAGACCTGAAAAATGGTGTCTAGCAATGATCAACAACCAATTTGACAGGGCTATAATGGATGCCCAAAGAATAATGGATGCCCAATCCATGTGTGGAAATCTCATATAGTCTAGGGGTATGAATACTTTCTGAAGGCACTGTATGTTTGGTCCTGACGGTGTACGACTATAGGAGATAAACCTGACAGCCTCTACTTTGTGTGTGTGTGTGACGTACAGTACTGACCGTGTGTGACGTGTACTGACCATGTATGTTTTGTGTTTCTGCACAGATACGACTACAGAGAGATGCTACACAACTCCACTTTCTGCCTGGTGCCCCGGGGCAGACGCCTGGGATCCTTTCGCTTCCTGGAGGCGCTGCAAGTGAGTGGTCCCACACACACACACACACACACACACACACACACACACACACACAGATTGACTCTACGATACCTGGAGGCACTGCAGTTCAGTGGGCTTCGACCAACACACACCTTTTTTATTTATTTTTTTATATCCCAGCACCTGTGCTGTCGGGCTGGGAATGAACAGGGACGATATATCATCATCACGATACATACACTACCGTTCAAAACGTTTGTGGTCACTTAGAAATGTCATTGTTTTTGAAAGAAAAGCTCATTCTATGTCCATTTTAAACGAACATCAAATTGATCAGAAATGCAGTGTATACATTGCAACTGACTATTGTAGCTGGAAATGGCTGATTTTGTTTTAAAGGGAATATATAGGCGCACAGATCAGTAACCA
>NC_088402.1:42952163-43064663 GCF_034236695.1 Oncorhynchus nerka
GCTCATTTTTATTCGTGGAGTTAGCGCAAACTTTGAGATATGCGAGGAGCTGGCAGCCCTCAAGTCTCAAAGGGACTACAACGGGAGAGGATATTTTTGACAAAGTGTGCCAAACCATGGAGAAGTTGGACCTGGACTGGTCAAAGCTAGCTAGCATCACGACTGACGGGGCTCCTAGCATGGTGGGCGAAACTCGCGGTCTAATAGGACGCATGAACCGGGAGTTGGAAAAAGGGGTCTCACCGCCCGCTACGAGTCCACTGCCTAATTCACCAGCAAGCACTGTGCTGCAAAGTGTTGAAGTGGGATTCTGTAATGAAGGTTGTGGTGTCGTGCATAAACTTCATCAGAGCAAAGGGACTTAAACACAGGCAGTTCCAAGAATTCCTGTCTGAACTGGAGTCTACGCACGGAGATGTGCTGTACTACACAGAGGTCCGATGGCTGAGCCGGGCAGAGTTTTGAGGCGTTTTTACGAGCTGCTACCCGAAATTAACGCATTTCTTCATTTAAAAGACAAAACGGTCCCAGAGCTGATCGACCCAGAATGGAAATGGCACCTCGCATTTTTAACAGACGTGACAGAAATACTTAACAGCCTTAACTTGCAGCTACAAGGCGAGGGGAAACTCATTTGCGACATGTATTCACACATAAAAGCATTTGAGGTGAAATTAGCGCTGCTTTTGGAACAAGTGAAAAGCGCAACTTCGTCCATCTTCCTGCTACCCAAAACCTGTCGACAGAGAACCCAGCGGTCCCGTTCCCAGCTGAAAAGTGCGTGGAAGCACTGGAAATGCTGAAGGCGGAGTTCGGTGTGCGATTCAGTGAACTACATGTTCATGCAAAAGAAATCCGTCTTTTTCAGAACCCCTTTGTTGCCGACATTGATGAAGCCCAGCCTTCATATCAGTTTGAGTTGGCTGAGTTACAGAACTGTGATGTTCTGAAAGACGCATTCAAGCCCAACAGTCTCATTGACTTCTATGCCGCCCTCCCAAACGACACATATCCAAACATCAAAAAACACGCAATGAAAATGTCCACAGTTTTTGGCAGCACGTATATCTGCGAGAAAACCTTTTCTCGCATGAAACTGCTGAAAACCCCGATGAGATCAAGATTGACAGATGAACATTTGCATCAGTGCTTGAGACTGGCTGTAACTAGAATGGAACCTGATATTCAACTTCTCATCAGCCAGATGCAGGCCCACAGTTCACACTGATGAACATACATAGGTAAGCTCACTTTTCTGACTTGAATGATTCATTCTGAGCATAAACAAATATAATCATAATAAAATCTACTGGGATAAAATCCATCTTTACAACCATACTGGTAGTGAAATGTATTGTGCTGTGTAGGTGCTGTATCACTTAGTTCAGTTTCTCAACCTGCTTCTTTTGTGGTTTTCACAGGGAAGTTGATGAGAGAGAGCTGCAAACAGCGGTGTCTACAAGCCTACTGGAACCTACAAAAGGATTATAAGGAAGGAACACAAGAACTTTAAGAGACTGCTCATATGTGTCAGAGAGATTCTGCTCTGACAACTGAGCTGAACTTTTATCTGTTAAGATTGTGCATGGCACGACAGAAAGTTAATGTTCCATGGCTTTTTTTTCTATGAAGAACCCAGAGAGTTATTTAGTTATTATTTATTTCCTGTTTTTTCTGTGAAGAACTCGGAGAGGGTTATTTAGTTATTATTTATTTCATTAATAGTGTTATTATTTGTTTCCTGACTTTTTTTCTGTAAAGAACCTGGAAAGGGTTATTTGGTTATGTGTGGCTTTCTGGAAAACAATACATTTTTTAAGCTCCCCTACGATCGTCACACTTTTTCTGTTACAAACTGACACCGGCCCCCCATCAGAGAAGGGAAAAGTTATGTGGCACTCACAGGAAAAAGTTTGGGGACCCCTGCTTTACACGGATCAGTCGTCCTGGTCCCTTTGCAGAAAAACAGCCCCAAAGCATGATGTTTCCACCCCCATGCTTCACAGTAGGTATGGTGTTCTTTGGATGCAACTCAAAAAAATTGTCCTAGTTAAAATAAATGCATGTTAGCAGACAATATTAACTAAATATGCAGGTTTAAAATAAAATAAATAAAAATGTACTTCTGTGTATTGACTTTGAGAAAGGCGCGTGTGTATGTATATATATATGTGTGTGTGTGTGTGTGTGTATATATATGTATGTGTATATATATGTATATATACATATATATATACGTATATACATATATATATATATATATATATATATACATATATATACACATACATATATATACACACACACACATATATATATACATACACACCCGTTTAGCATATATACATATATATACGTATATACATATATACATATATATATATATATATATATATATATATATATATATACACATGTATGTATGTGTGTATATATGTATGTATGTATATGTATTAATGTTTATGTGTATATATGTATGTATGTATATGTATTAATGTTTATGTGTATATATATGTATATATATATGTATGTATGTATATACATACATACATATACACACATATACATACATATACACACATATACATATATATACACACATACATATGTATATATATGTATGTGTGTGTATATATATGTGTGTGTGTATGTATGTATGTGTATATATATATATATGTATGTGTATATATATATGTATGTATATATGTATATGTATTAATGTTTATGTGTATATGTATGTATGTATATATATATGTGTATGTATATATATATGTGTGTGTATATATATGTGTGTATATATATATATATATGTATGTATGTATGTGTATATATGTGTATATATGTATGTATGTGTATATATGTGTATATATGTATGTATGTATGTATGTGTATATATGTGTATATATGTATGTATGTATGTATGTGTATATATATGTATATATATATATGTATATGGTAATGAGCTTGAGGCTGTAGTAACGATACCGCATGCGGGATGGGGCGGACTGAGGTTAAAGCATCAGACAAGCTCCGTGCATATAGATTATTTGATTAAAACACATAGGATGAGTCTGTATAGATGGAAAAAATATACTTTTTTTTTTGTCGGACAGCCCTAATGTCTTTTCAACGTCTTTTCAATGCTCATAGTTCACAGTGTACACAATGGCATTGCACCAATCTCAAATGTATCCATTTTCTACACAGCCTTGGCGCTAAACCAACCTCTTGCCCCACAATCTCATCCATATCTCCATTCTGGGGATTCATGCTAGCCTCCCACCAACCTGGTGGATATCTCTAGTCTGTCCCGCCAATCACCTTTTATCTCTACTAGTCTCAACCTGGGTTCGCTGCTATCTCACATACACACACACACACACACACACACACGTCTCCATACGTCTCAGTGTCTGGGCCCCGGCTTGGCGGTGGTACCCAGACCTAACTGTGCTGAGGGGGGATTGTAACACGGCACAGCCCGGTGACTTAGCCGTGTTTTATGTGGCGAGTGTGTTCAAGTTAGAAATGAGGGCTAAACGGGTAAGCCAGAGCTAAAAGAGTAAGAGAGATTTGGTGGGGGTTAGAGGGGTGACATATGTAAATGGCGTTGCCTTGGCAGCCCCGAGATAACGAGTGCCATGGTTTATTCATTCGGCGGTGTCTCACTCTCAGCTGCAGATCTAGGCCGATACACACACACACACCCATCTCTCTCGACAGATTTAATCTCCTCACATACACTCACTCCCTGTCATCCTCTCCCGACTTCACACACAAACCAGCGTCTGTGTGTGGCGGGCGGCTCATTTGGCAAGTGAGTAAACAAGCGAGAGAACAAGCCCAACCAATCAAGTTGCGTTTCCTGTCAGGACGTTGAGATTGTTTCGACCAATCACAAAGCCAATGGAGCCTTCCTTGTTTCCGCCACATCCCGGCACACCTATTAAACGCACCTGTTATACGGAATTAGTGTTTCCAAAAGAGAGTGGATTCATGTATCATCCTCCTAATTTGCTAATTGTAGCTGTTGGGAGGCTACATTGTGTCATCATCATGCTCGGCCATGACTCTCAAGGGGAAGGATTTCAGCCATACAAGAAAAATAGCCCCCCCCCCCCCCCCATAAGGTGTTAAGGCCCCAGTTTTAAGTTGGTGACAGCATTTTATTGAGAGGCTTAAGGATTCCAAGTTAATCTGTTGGGTGGAGGTAAATTCTTATCGACTGCCCTGAGGAGCCGTAGCAGCGGAAAACTGCCTCTGTCGTTTCTTTCCCCCCGCCTTCGCAGATTCATTTTTATCGCTTTGTCAATATTATTACAGTATTGCACACAGCCGTGATTGCATGGATCTCCAATTACTCAAGCAAAAAGCAAAGTGACCTTTTAAAAAAAACAAACAACAAAAAAACAGGTTGAACAACATCTCACGGAACGGTGGGCTCTATGAGGGGACACTTTAAAACACACACTTTCTGTCTTAATGTTTGTATACCTTTGTATTTAACATTTGTGTGACTCGTTGTCTGTCGTTGTCTATCAGTGCTTTGTTACTTGTCGTTTTTTGTGGACCCCAGGAAGAGTAGCTGCTGCTACTGCAGAAGCGTACGGGGATCCTAACAAACAAACAAAGACCCCTCTAGCGGTATTATTACTTCCCTTCTCGAGTCGCCCCTGTCGCTTTCTATCTACAACCACCCGAGACGTTCCACATTGTTGCCAAGCCAACGGCCAAGTCACCCCGCCGCCTAGTCCACCACCATAGGATTCGATAGAGAGCCATAAAACACGGCGGAAAACCTATCTGTTTTTACGGAAAGCAATTTAGCCCTTGCTCAAGGGCACAGTGGTAATATCTCTTTCTTGCATGCCTCAATAACACAGCAGAAGCAAATTGCACCCCCCCCCCCCCCCGTCAGAGAAAGCAACGGGGAAATGGCCGGTCCAGTATTGGTGTTTGGATGTGAGTGACTGGTCTATTTGTGTGGGGAATGAATGAGTAGACTCCTCATTGGAGCGACTGGTGTTTTCACTAAAGCATCACTGGTTTGTTCGGGTGTGTGAAGTATGTTTTGGGCATAGCTTCTATTTGAGTGACTGACGGGTATATTTGGATGTCTTGTATGTACCGCAGACGTCTCGCAGTGTTACATGGCTGAAACGTTTTCGAGCCTTTCAAATAGAAATCAAGTCATGCGGTTGATAGTACCCTGTCGCCACCTGTAGTTTAAACCTGGTCAGTCGCCCGACAGGGCTCTCCAACCCTGTTCCTGGAGAGCTACAGTACCCTCCTGTAGGTTTTCGTTTCAACCCCAGTTGTTACTCCCCTGATTCAGCTTATCAACCAGCTAATTCTTAGCAACAGGGGCGCTGGATTGGGGTTGGGGTGTGAACCTGCAAGACTGTCGCTCTCCAGGAACAGGGTTGCAGAGGCCTGGATCTGCAACATTCTGAATGGTTCACTCTACTGGACATCCCACCACCACATTTAATTAATAATATAGACACTAGGGTTATCTGTTTTGAGTGACTGGTGTTTAGTGTCTATATATGAATGTTTTGTTTGGTTTAACCTCCAACCATCCGCTCTTGCCCTCAGATCATCCAGGACCGGGTGCTGCAGCAGGAGTCCAGGAGCACCTTGATGTGGAACAGCCACCCCGGGGGGCTCTTCGCCCTGCCACAGTACTCTGCCCACCTGGGAGACTTCCCCTTCTACTACGCCACCCTAGGTGAGTACTCCTCTCAATCGACCAATCGATCACATGTATTCATGTGGCCTTTTCACGCCAGCAGTTGTCACAGTCCTTTTACAGTTACCCGGTCTAGACCCCAAAGGGCAAGCACAAGCAGAAAAACATGGTCTAGACCCCAAAGGGCAAGCACAAGCAGACAAACATGGTCTAGACCCCAAAGGGCAAGCACAAGCAGAAAAACATGGTCTAGACCCCAAAGGGCAAGCACAAGCAGACAAACATGGTCTAGACCCCAAAGGGCAAGCACAAGCAGAAAAACATGGTCTAGACCCCAAAGGGCAAGCACAAGCAGAAAAACATGGTCTAGACCCCAAAGGGCAAGCACAAGCAGAAAAACATGGTCTAGACCCCAAAGGGCAAGCACAAGCAGAAAAACATGGTCTAGACCCCAAAGGGCAAGCACAAGCAGAAAAACATGGTCTAGACCCCAAAGGGCAAGCACAAGCAGAAAAACATGGTCTAGACCCCAAATGGCAAGCACAAGCAGAAAAACATGGTCTAGACCCCAAAGGGCAAGCACAAGCAGAAAAACATGGTCTAGACCCCAAAGGGCAAGCACAAGCAGAAAAACATGGTCTAGACCCCAAAGGGCAAGCACAAGCAGAAAAACATGGTCTAGACCCCAAAGGGCAAGCACAAGCAGAAAAACATGGTCTAGACCCCAAAGGGCAAGCACAAGCAGAAAAACATGGTCTAGGAGAAAAAAAAACTCACCACCTCCATCGCATTCGTTGCATGGTAGAACCAGTCGTTCAGTATCTGTGCAACAGCAGTCCTTTATCCAAGACTTCTTGAGCTATAGATATATTAGGGCTACACATGGAAAGTTACCTTGCTCAAAGTTGCCACACCTAGAATATATCAAGTCATTATGTGTTTGGTCAAGTAGGACGTACTACTTACATACAATCTTTTGTTATGGGTCGAGTCCTTGTGTCCTCTTAAACATCGCTCTTATCCTATAATATATACTAGCTCCCCTTCAAACATCCTTGAAATGAGAAACCGTTGTTTCCAGAACCTTGACCGCCAGCCGTGACAGTCTTAAACAACTATGTAGCTGACACGCTGTCCCACCTTATCAATTGACTTGTTACAGCGGCTATAACACACCATTACTCAAAGTACCCTTGATTGATGCTCGCATTAGGCCCGCTGACACGCCAAGCGTTCAGTCAGTCGGGTGTTCGTTTCACTCGGGGAACACGCCATATACCACTGCGCCGGTTCACCAGCACAAACTGTGCCTCTGTAACAATCGGGTGACCTCAAAGGCCCTTTTTTGTGTGTCCCAAATGGCTGCTTGTTCCCTAATATAGTGCACTACTGACCAGAACCCTATTGGCCCCGCTCAAAAGATAGGGTGCCATTTTCCTCCGTGTAACTCTATCTTCATCTCGGCGATGAAGTCGGCTCCCTCAATTCACAACCCTTTTGATCGATTTAAAACAATCGCGGGGTGACGAGCGCGGATTACCCCGCGGTGAGTTTATTTGTTTGTCACAGAGCCGACAATTTAAGCATGTGTACGTTTTTAAAGGGACCAGGTGGAGGGTGGAGTGTTGGATGCCCTAAACGAGACCGATTCTCCGGTGTGTTATCCATGTCGCAATGACACTGAATCCAATCTGTTATTACGAGGAGCCAATAACTCGACTCTAGTTCGTTTACCGCAGTTCATCACAATGATTCGTGTCGTGGATGTGAATATTACACCCAGTGGGATCAGTCATTTAATAAGAAGTCTCCTTTCATCTCGCAAACAATGAGGTCATAATCAGCTGGTTATGTAAGCATGGTCTATAAGTAAATACTCAAACATAACCACCGATAACTACAATGTGAAGACATACAGAGAAGGAACAATTTAGGTCTAGTTTAGAGTGATTTCTCCCAAATGTTTTGTCAGATTTTTTGCTATGCCTGCGGTAATTGAGGAGACTGAGGATAATGACTTTGAACAAACTGATGGATTTGGAGATATCAAAAGAAATGTCCCCAGAGGAGGCTGAACTTCTGAGAATCACCCATATTTGTCTCTTTGTTCAGTTGTATAAGACAGTGACATCAACATCCTACTTTCTGTTTGTCTGTGTTCCAGCCCTCCAGCTGTAACAAATATTATGTTTGTCTGTATTGTAGGTATCAAACCGTACCAGTGATGCTGTACGTTTTGATTTGTGTTATGTTCCAGGTATAAAACCGTACCCCAAGTTCACAGCAGTCATCCATGCAGTCACCCCCCTGGTCTCCCAATCCCAGCCCATCCTCAAGCTGCTGGTGTCTGTTGCCAAATCACAGTACTGTGCACAGGTAAGAAGCCGTGTGTGTGTGTTTGGCGTGTGCACATTCCTGTGTCCCTTCAATTGTCGAAACTCTCCCGAAACCCAATATTACTCCCACTGGGAGTGATTTCATAGCATTTTTGCCGAGCCAGTTTTTAAAAATGACACTTCTCCATCACCATTAAAGGACCCAACCTCTCTCTACCATCTCTGAGTTAACTGCTGTGGATTGAATTAGAGAGGTGGGTATGTACCGATCGGGGAATCTGTCTCCATGGTACCAACTCCATCTCTCTCTCTGTGTGCGTGCCTGTGGCTGTGCGTGCGTGTCCTTCTGAAAGCCCCGTGGCTCAACTGGATACAAGTAGTATTGATCCCTTTGTTGGTTTTAACCAGTGCTGGGGAAATGAAACCAACCCGTCCGATGTACTATAATGTGTTACACACACTCCACCCTAATGCTTCTTAGATGTTTCTTAACATACAGTGGGGTGTGCAACCCTCCCGTCTATAGAAGTGTTTTGTATTTGACCTTCCAGGCTCCCTGTGCAAAGCGGAGAGCCAGGTACATATTAAATTGATCAACATTTTCTATCATCTCGCTCTCAGCCCACTAAGACTTCCATGTTGAGGGGGCCGGGGAAGTGGACGAGGAGGTGGAGAAGAGAGGGATATAAATAATGAACGGGAAGGAGGGAGAGAATGAAAGGGAGAGGGCGGGGGAGAGAAAATTGGGAGCAAGAAAGCCTTTGAGCCGGCTCTGGCAGAGACATGCATGCAGAGATTGTGGACCTCCTGCTGTGTGTGTGTGTGTGTGTGTGTGTGTGCGCTCCACAGTTTTACAGAGGAGTGGTGTCCGTCTGTCGCTCACATCACTGACACGCACACCTAGACACACTCCCACTGCAACACAAACGGGAACACACTAAACACACATACATACAACCCACTCGAACATGCACACACTCTTCCCTCTCTCTCACACACACCCACCCACCCACCCACCCAGCTGGCAGGTTGACAGAGACACCATCTGCCTGCCAACTTCTGTCATCATCAGAGGAAAGCAGGAATAGATCCATCTAAGAACTGATTCTTACGTTGCTCTGACAGTGTGTCTTAGCACTGTCCATTCAACACATTGCTGTAAGCATTGCTCATCCCTTTATAAGTCATCATCCATCCAGCCATCGCTCTGCCTGTCGCTCTCTCGTACACGTTATCGCCCATGTCAGCTGGAGAAAAACAAAAGCATGTGTGTGAGAGATGAAGCGCCGCAGAGGGACCCACCGTATCCCTGTGTAGTCGAACATTCAGGTTTCGTATTGTCCCTCCATTAAACACGTATGTGGCTGGGTGTCAAAAGTGAAGTGGCTCGTTAAGGTTAGCCTAAGGTATAATTACATGTTAGGGAAGTCGGTCACAACGGCACGGAACACACAGTTCCCATGTAGCCCTCATGTAAAACATAGTCTGAGACGGCTATGGTTGAAAAGGTGAAAAGGGATCCCATTCAACAGACGTTTTAGCACTCAATTAAATTTAACTGTGGGGTGTTTGGATGGATTCGAAATGTCAGTTTGGAATTAGATAATGAGAAATGTTGAAGACGTACGATGGGGGAATGTAGTGGTAATGTGGTTAATAAATAAAAATGCAAATTAAGTGTCATTTTAGAATGTCATATGTGATTCTCATGATCTCTCTCCTGCTCTTTCTCCCTCTCCTCTCTCCACCTTTACCCCTCCTATCTTCTCAATCACTGTCTCCTCTCTTTATCTCGTCTGTCTTTCTCCCCCCCCCCTCCCCCATCTCTCATCTGTCTCAGATCATTGTGCTGTGGAACTGTGACAAGCCTCTCCCTGCTAAGCACCGCTGGCCTGCCACCTCCGTGCCCGTCATTGTCATAGAGGGAGAAAACAAGGTGAGCTGGGCCGCCATTTTGTTTTCTCTGTGCCCCCCAGCTTCGTTCAATGCCATAATTTTGGCGTGTCTATGCTTTGATCGACTGAAAACTTAACCAGAGTTAATAAACCCAGAGGCCCAACATCGCCGACAACACTTCGCGAAGGCCCAACACTTCCGGGAACACTTCGCGAAGAAGACTCGACAGACAAGACCGGGGTTTGTGGTTTGGGAATCAATGAGAGAAGTGAAAAATGATAATTTGGTAGTTTATTTTCTAAAGACACAACTTATATTCAGTGTCTCAAAGGTGCTGCACATATCATTAATCCCCTGTGTGGAAGCTACAGTGCCGTGCAAACGTATTCGTCCCCCTTGGCGTTTTTCCTATTTTTTTAACCTATTTTGTTGCATGATTTTTTTTCCATGTAATGGACATACACAAAATAGTAAATTGGTGAAGTGAAATGAAAAAAAAATACTAAAGATTCTAAAAATTTAAAAATATCAGAAACTTTGAACTTCCCACAGAGCACCATTTTAAATGCATTATTAAAAGATTTAAAGACTATGGCACCACAACAAACCTGCCAAGAGAGGGCCACCCAACAAAACCCAGACTAGGCAAGGAGGGCATTAAAAACCTCTTTGGGCTGAGATCCCGTTAACGGGATCAATATGACAGCAGCCAGTGAAAGTGCAGGGCGCCAAATTCTAAACAACAGAAATCCCATAATTACAATTCCTCAAACATACAAGTATTTTACGGCATTTTAAAGATACACTTCTTCTTAATCCCACTGCAGTGTCAGATTTCAAAAAGGCTTTACAGCGAAAGCATACCAAACGTTTGTTAGGTCAGAGCCAAGTCACAGAAAAACACAACCATTTTTCCAACCAAAGAGAGGAGTCACAAAAAGCAGAAATAAAGATAAAATGAATCACTAACCTTTGATCTTCATCAGATGACACTCATAGGACTTCTGTTACACAATACATGTTACACAATAGATGTATGTTCTGTTTGGTGAAGTTCATTTATATCCAAAAATCCAAGTTTACATTGGCGCGTTATGTTCAGTAGTTCCAAAACATCCGGTGATTTTGCAAAGAGCCACATCAATTTACAGAAATACTTTATAATAAACATTGATAAAAGATACAACTATTATGCACGAAATTATAGATACACTTCTCCTTAATGCAACCGCTGTGTCATTTATTTATTTTTTTACTTTACGGAAAAAGCACACCGTGCTATAATCTGAGTACAGCGCTCAGAGACCAACAACCCAAACAGATATCCGCCATGTTGTGTAGTCAACAGAAGTCAGAAATATCATTATAAATATTAACTTAACTTTGATCTTCATCAGAATGGAATCCCAGTTCCACAATAAATGTTTGTTTTGTTCGATAATGTCCATTATTTATGTCCAAATACCTCATTTTTGTTTGCGCGTTTAGACCAGTAATCAAAATTAATGACGCGCGATCACTAGGAGCAGACAAAGTCAAAAAGTTCCATTACAGTTCGTAAAAACATGTCAAACGAAGTATAGAATCAATCTTGAGAATGTTTTTATCATAAATCTTCAATAATGTTCCAACCGGAGAATTCCTTTGTCTTCAGAAATGCAATGGAACTCAAGCTAACTCTCACGTGAATTCGCGTCACAAGCTCGTGGCTCTATGGCAGACCTCTGACTCATTCCCCTCTCATTCTCCCCCACCTCACAGTGGAAGCATCAAACAAGGTTCTAAAGACTGTTGACATCTAGTGGAAGCCGTAGGAAGTCCAATTTGACCCCATAGATACTATGTATTCGATAGGCCAAGAGTTGAAAAACTACAAACCTCAGATTTCCCACTTCCTGGTTGGATTTTTATCTCTGGTGTTTGCCTGCCATATGATTTCTGTTATACTCAGACATCATTCAAACAGTTTTAGAAACTTCAGGGTGATTTCTATCCAAATCTAATAATAATATGCATATATTAGCAACTGGGCCTAAGTAGCAGACAGTTTACTCTGGGCACCTTATTCATCCAAGCTACTCAATACTGCCCCCAGCCCAAATAAGTTAATCAGAGAGGCAACAAAGACACCAAAGGTAACCCTGAAGGAGCTGCAAAGCTCCACAGCGGAGATTGGAGTAACTGTCCATAGTCCCACTTTAAGCTGTACACTCCACAGAGCTGTATTTTACGGAAGAGTGGCCAGAAAAAAGCCATTGCTTAAAACACGTTTGGTGTTTGCCAAAAGGCATGTGGGAGACCCAAACATATGGAAGAAGGTACTCTGGTCAGATGAGACTAAAATGTAGCTTTTTGACCATCAAGGAAAACGCTATATCGAGCGCAAACCCAACACCTCATCACCCCGAACACCCATCCTCACAGTGAAGCATGGTGGCAGCCTCATGCTGTGGGGATGTGTTTCATCGGCAGGGACTGGGAAACTGGTCAGAATAGAAGGAATGGCGCTAAATACAGAGAAATTCTCGAGGGAAACCTGTTTCAGTCTTCCAGAGATTTAAGGGGTTCACCTTCTATCAGGACAATGACCCTAAGCATACTGCTAAAGCAACACTTGAGTGGTTTAAGGGGAAACATTTACATGTCTTGGAATGGCCTAGTCAACGCCCAGATCTCAATCCAATTGAGAATCTGTGGTATGACTTAAAGATTGCTGTACACCAGCGGAACCCATCCAACTTGAAGGAGCTGGAGCAGTTTTGCCTTGAAGAATGGGCAAAAATCCCAGTGGCTAGATGTGGCTAGATGTGCCAAGCTTATAGAGACATACCCCAAGAGACTTGCAGCTCTAAATGCGGCAAAAGGTGTCTCTACAAACTATTTACTTTGGGGGGTAAACAGTTATGCATGCTCACGTTTGGTCTTGTTTCACAATAAATATTTGTGCATCTTCGAAGTGGTAGGCATGTTGTGTAAATCAAATTTATACAAACCCCCAAAAAATCTATTTTAATTCCAGGTTGTAAGGCACCAAAATAGGACAAATGCCAAGGGGGTGAATACTTTTGCAAGCCACTGTTGGTGAATTGCAACAGCACTAGGCTGTGTTCAAAACAAATTTAGATGGTACAATAATTCCGTACACTAGCCAGTACTTGTTTTCTCACATAAAATGACATTTAGCGAACAGTGTCGAATTTTAGCAACCAGAAATGACAAAGCGATTTCGACATTGGTCGCTTGACCTGATTTCATCTAGATAACACAGCCACACAGTCAAAACAGTTTCCCCATTTTGACAACAAATGCCGCTCTGGCAGGAGAAATTAGTAGGTGAATATCACAGCCAATCGCAGCACTGGTGGGTAGGTAATACTGTGAAACACCAACTTTCCACTATAACTGCAAATATATTATGGACATTTTCTTAAATTACAATGTAAAAATAAAAATACATTCTATGTGTAGCACTTTTTAAGTAGCTGAACATGTTAATACTTCCAACCTCGTGAAATCGACAAACTGACACGTCTTTATTTAGTCAAAAACAACCTTCTATTGAAGGGGCGCCTTCGATTTGACTGAATGCATATGTGAGGTTCGGTGCGACACAATCGTTATACCCGATGATGTGTTTCCGCGCATGAGCTTAACCTGTTGCCTCTACTTGGGACGCTTGCGTCCCAACTAGAGCTCTGGAAATGCAAATGCGCTACGCTAAATGCTAATAGTATTAGTTAAAACTCAAAAGTTCATTAAAATACACATGCAGGGTATCAAATTAAAGCTACACTCGTTGTGAATCCAGGCAACAAGTCCGATTTTTAAAATGCTTTTCGGCGACAGCATGAGAAGCTATTATCTGATAGCATGCACCAATACACTACAACAGAAAAGCACAGCAGGGGACGTAAACAAAATAATTAGCATTTCGGCGTTACACAAACCGCACAATAAAATAGAAAACAGTCATTACCTTTCACCATATTCTTTGTTGGCACTCCTAGATGTCCCATAAACACTATTGGGTCTTTATTTCGATTAAATCGGGCCATATAAAGCCAAGATATCGTTATATGTAGACTGTGTGATAAACGAAAAAAACAGCGATTTCACAACGTAACGTAATTTTTTAAAATTCAAAAAGTAGACGATAAACTTTCACAAAACACTTCGAAATACGTTTGTAATGCTACTTTAGGTATTAGTAAACGTTAATAAGCGATAAAAATCATCCGTAGGCGATGTAAATATCATTAGCTGTCGTCTTGGAAAATATTTCAGGAGAGAGCTCTTCCGGAATGATCTGGGCGGAGACCGGAGGTAAGTCGTGCCCCTCTTTCGGTTCAACCAAGAATCAAAGAGGATTCAATTCACAAGACTCTAGACAACATGGGGATGCTGTGGGAGTTGAATGCTCGGTCTTATCTAATTCGGCTCACTGTTAACAATTGCTGGAAGTGGCGCAAGGATATTTATTTCCATTTTCTGTGATCAGGTTTTCCTGTGCTTTCCGATGTAACGCACGTTATGTAATAGCCACAGTCGTGATTTAACCAGTTTTAAAAACGTCCGAGGGTTTCCTATCCACACATTCTAACCATATGAACGTACTATATTCCTGGCATGAGTAGCAGGGCGCTGAAATGTTGCGCGATTTTTAACAAAATGTTCAAAAAAGTAGAGGGTTGACTGAAGAGGTTAACTAGCTAACATCGCCATGACATCGCCTTAAAGTGTGATCAGGGATTTCTATTGGAAAAGCTGTTTCTAGACGTCTTCATACTAAACCATCCTTGACCTTGGATCTGCATAATGCATATGCATGAAAAGCAGATGTCATAAGCTGACAGCTGACTTTGCAATTCCAAGCCATAAACCGTTGTTTAGGTAAAGTAGGTTGTCGAGGAAATGACCTCTAAAAATCTGTTAGGAGACTATCTTGACAACGCTTTGTAGTCTGTCAGTGTTCAGTAGGGGGTTCGACTAATGTGTCTTGGTCTCTCTTTGCCCTCATCGTGAGAGGTCAAAGTTGACACAGGAAGTGTGATCTGAGTCCGTAGTTTGAGAGGCTGAAGTGGGGGTGTTAGTCAGGCTCACTCTAACACCACAACTTTTGAGCTGTCAATCAAATTGACTGGTTTCTCGCACTCATCAGTCCCAAAGGAGTGGGTGGGGTTTTGGTTTCTCTCCACATCTCTGGTTTTCTTATGCTGTCAATCACAGAGGGAGCGTTGTCTTTGGCTGTGGGTCGGCGACAACGGCTGGAGCTGAGTACCACCCAAGTCTGTGGTTTGTTACGCTTGCGGCAGGCTCGTTGTTTACTGTGGAGGGCCCAGCCAAACGTAGCAAGCCTCTCTGAGCCACCATCCCAGTAGTGGGAAGTATGAGTACAGAAGGAGAGGAGCTATTCCTGGCCTCTCTGGGCTGGCATGGTGGCCATGCGCCCACTGCTTTACGACTCTTCAATTTAAGGCCCAGCGAGCCACCAAGCAGTGTTATTGTGGTTTACACAACACATTTTGTTGGCCCTTTCTCTCACTCTCTCTGTCTTTGTGTGTCTTTCTTTACCCTCTCTCGCTATACGTCACTGTTTTTCTCTTTCCAACTTTCCTACCCTCTTTCTCTCTTCCCATCTCCCTCTCCTTTCTTCCTCTCCCTCTTTCTCTCCTTCGCCCTCTATCTCCTTCCCTCTCGCTTCCCTTGCTCTCTGAGGAGTGTCAAAGGCTGATTCGTCCTCTAAGAGCTGACATTCCTAGCGTGTACGAGCCCTCCCAGGCGAACGTGTCACACTTCTAACGTTACAAACCATCTGTGATGGGAACACACGTCTCATCCTCACCCCCCTCTTTCGCTCTCTTTTTCCACCACGTCAGTGGGAATGCAAAGAACGGAACGGAGGGGAAGGATTATAATTTTTGGGGGGGCCTGTCTGAGCGACTAAAACGTGGCAAAACGTGGCTTGGAATTGTGGACATTTTGAGTCAGTTGTGTTATTAAGTCGTACTTCTCTGCCACATAAAGTTCTACAGCACACAGCGATCTGAGTCATTTGGCTTAGGGTGCCAAGGTGTGTTCCGTTTAGGGCACTTTGTGGCAGCGGTCGGTGAGTATGACGTGTTTAGAGGCCACCTGTGTATTTCTGACACATCAGCCTCTGTTCTCTAGCCTCTCTACCCAACGCTTTATGCATTAAACACACACTCCCAACACACAATGTTTTTTATATAAGTGGCACGTTTTCGGAAAGAACAGGGATTCTTGGAATGACCTGACCTTCAGGGCCGAGTCTTTCTCCCGAGACAAGTTACAAGGAAATGGGTGGCTGTTACATAAAGTGTGTGTGGGGGGGGGGGGGCAGTTCTCTGGCTGAAAGTGAGGCTGTGTGCATGTGTGGGAGGTATTTGATTTCTAGTGAATATACAGTACCAGTCAAAAGTTTGGACACTTACTCTATTCAAGGGTTTTTCTTTATTTTTACTATTTTCTACCTTGTAGAATAATAATGACATCAAAACTATGAAATAACACATATGGAATCCTGTAGTAACCAAAACATTGTTAAACAAATCAAGATTATATTTGAGGTTCTTAAAAGTAGCCACCCTTTGCCTTGATGACAGCTTTGCACACTCTTGGCATTCTCTCAACCAGCTTCATGATGTAGTCACCTGGAATGCATTTCAAATAAACAGGTGTGCCTTGTTAATTTGTGGAATTTCTTTCCTTAATGCGTTTGAGCCAATCAGTTGTGTTGTGACAAGGTAGGGGTGGTATACAGAAGATATACCTATTTGGTGAAAGACCAAGTCCATATTATGGCAAGAACAGCTCAAATAAGCAAAAATAAATGACAGTCCATCATTACTTTAAGACACTAAGGTCAGTCAATGTCGAACTTTTCAAGTGCAGTCGCAAAAACGATCAAGCGCGATGATGAAACTGGCTCTCATGAGGACCGCCACAGAAAGGAAGACCCAGAGTTACCTCTGCTGCAGAGGATATGTTCATTTGAGTTACCAGCCTCAGGAATTGCAGCCCAAATAAATGCTTCACAGAGTTCAAGTAACAGACACATCTCAACATCAACTGTTCAGAGGAGACTGTGTCAATCAGGCCTTCATGGTTGAATTACTGCAAAGAAACCACTACTAAAGGAAACCAATATATAAGAAGAGGCTTGATTGGGCCAAGAAACACGAGCAATGGACATTAGACCGGTGGAAATCTGTCCTTTGGTATAATGACTCCAAATTTTATATCTTTGCTTCCAACCGCGGAGTAGGTGAACGGATGATCTCCACATGTGGTGGGAACCACACATGAAGCATGGAGGAGGTGTGATTGTGTGGGGGTGCTTTGCTGGTGACACTGATTTAGAATTCAAGGTACACTTAACCAGCATGGCTACCACAGTTGTATTTGCATCCTACCCTTGCAGTGGGCTGTTATAATAATATATGCCATTTAGCAGATGCTTTTATTCAAAGTGACTTAGTCATGCGTGCATACATTTTACATACGGGTGGTTCCGGTAATCAAACCCTCTTTCCTGGTGTTGCAACCGCCATGCTCTACCAACTGAACTACTGAGGACAGTGTGCTGAACCTGTGTGCTCTCTGTCTCCCTTTGCAGGTGATGAGCAGTCGCTTCCTGCCCTACGAGACCATTGTCACCGACGCTGTGCTCAGTCTGGATGAGGATACGGTGCTCTCGACCACAGAGGTTAGTGTTCCTCCACACATCACTAAGGATACTGCCTACTACTGTGTTGGAATGGGGGACTACTTTCTTTCTAGAGCGCTGGTACTCTCCCCTGCTTTTCTACCCTTGAACTCTTTGCTTTTCTAAACTCACCTCACTCTACCTCATGCTGTTCTTTACAAAAAAGTTTTTGTGGCCACTCTCTCCCCATGTAGCTCCCCAGTCTATCCCTCTTCTCTCTTTCGCTCCTCTCTCTTCAAATCGAGCTTTATTTGTCACATGCGCCGAATACAACAGGTGTAGACCTTACCGTGTACAGGGGGTACCGATACCGAGTCAATGTGCGTGTAACTACAGGTTAGTCGAGGTAATTTGTACATGTAGGTAGGGGTGAAGTGACTATGCATAGATAATAAACAGCGAGTAGCAGCAGTGTAAAAAATGGGGGGTGTCAATGTAAATATTCCAGGTGGCCATTTTTATTAATTGTTCAGCAGTTTTATGGCTTGGGAGTAGAAGCTGTTATGGAGCCTTTTGGACTCTTTACCTGCCGTGCGGTAGCAGAACAGTCTATGACTTGGGTGACTGGAGTCTTTGACAATTTTTTGGGGAGGTCCTGGATGGCAGGAAGCTTGTCCCCAGGGATGTATTGGGTCATACGCACTACCCTCTGTAGTAGAGGTCGACCAATCTATGATTTTTCAACGCCGATACCGATTATTGGAGGACCAAAAAAGCCGATACCGATTAATCAGACTATTTTTTAAATATATTTTTTTACAAATATTTTTTTTGTAATAATGACAATTTCAACAATACTGAATGAACACTTATTTTAACTTAATATAATACATCAATAAAATCAATTTAGCCTCAAGTAAATAATGAAACATGTTCAATTTGGTTTAAATAATGCAAAAACAAAGTGTAAAAGTGCAATATGTGCTATGTAAGAAAGCTAATGTTTCAGTTCCTTGCTCAGAACATGAGAACATATGAAAGCTGGTGGTTCCTTTTAACATGTGTCTTCAATATTTCCAGGTAGAAGTTTTAGGTTGTAGTTATTATAGGACTATTTCCCTCTATTCCATTTGTATTTCATTAACCTTTGACTATTGGATGTTCTTATAGGCACTTTAGTATTGCCAGTGTAACAGTATAGCTTCCGTCCCTCTCCTCGCTCCTACCTGGGCTCGAACCAGGAACACATCGACAACATCCACACTCGAAGCAGTGTCACCCATGGGGTGGGAAACAACCACAGGCTCAGAGCGAGTGATGTTTGAGATGCTAATAGCGCGCGCTAACTAGCTAGCCATTTCACATCAGTTACACCAGCCTCATCTCGGGAGTTGATAGGCTTGAAGTCATAAACAGCGCAATGCTTGCCGCACAACAAAGAGCTGCTGGCAAAATGCAGGAAAGTGCTGTTTGAATGAATGTTTACGCGTCTGCTTCTGCCTACCACCGCTCAGTCAGATACTTGTATGCTTGTATGCTCAGTCAGATTATATGCAATGCAGGACACGCTAGATAATATCTAGTAATATCATCAACCATGTGTAGTTAACTAGTGATTGTTTTTTATAAATAAGTTTAATGCTACCAGCAACTTACCTTGGCTTACTGCATTCGTGTAACAGGCAGTCTCCTTGTGGAGTGCAACTAGAGAGAGGCAAGTCGTTATTGCGTTACAAGGTTATTAAGGTTGCAAGAATGGGTCCTCCGAGCTGACAAGGTGAAAATCTGTCGTTCTGCCCCTGAATGAGGCAGTTAACCCACGGTTCCTAGGCCGTCATTGAAAATAAGAATGTGTTTCTTAACTGACTTGCCTAGTTAAATAAAGATTTTTTAAGATCTGCACCCAAAAATACAGATTTCCGATTGTTATGAAAACATGAAATCTGTCCTAATTAATCGGTCGACCTCTACTCTGTAGTGCCATACCAGGCAGTGATGCAACCGGTCAGGATGCTCTTGATGTTGCAGCTGAAGGTGTTGTCGTGCACTCTTCACAACTGTCTTGGAGTGTTTGGACCATGATAGTTTGTTGGTGATGTGGACACCAAGGAACTCTCGACCTGTTCCACTACAGCCCCGTCAATGTTAATGGGGGCCTGTTCGGCCCGCCTTTTCCTGTAGTCCACGATCAGCTACTTTGTCTTGCTCACATTGAGGGAGAGGTTCTTGCCCTGGCACCACACTGCCAGGTCTCTGACCTCCTCCCTATAGGCGGTCTCATCGTTGTCAGTGCTCAGGCCTACCGCTGTTGTGTCGTCAGCAAACTCTCTCTTTCCCTGCCGGTCTCTATCTTTCCACTACATCTCTCAACCCGCTTTCTCTTTGCCCCCCTCTCAGTGTAGTGGCCATCCAGACTGGGCTCAGCTCAGCCCTGTTCTGCTGGTAGGGATAATGATGTCACCGTTGGCGTGACTCCAGGGCCCTCTGCGCTTTGTGTGGTGCTGTGTGAGCACAAGGACCAGTGGTATAGTGCTATTTTTTGGGGGGTGCGGGAGTGCAACACAAAACATATGTAAATGACATCATTTCCTCCAAGTTTGTACCGACAGATGTAGCCAATTGAATAGCCTATCATTTATAGAATGTGCATAAAATGCATCCTCCAATTGCAAAGTCTGCCTATGACCACACACATTGTCTAAAGCACATTTTCAATTTTTAACACCTTCAAACACCAAGTTAGGCATAGCAGGCTACCTAATCAAAATAGGCAATGGTATTTCTTCACGTTTTTAATTTTTTTTTTACCGGTGAAACGTCCAAACTTAATCAGTTTTATGAATTACTGTTTGGTGAGTGAATTCGAGTAGATGGTGCTAACAAACTATTAGCCTTTCTTGTATTCTGTTTCAACCAAAGCATAAACCCTGCCCTCGCTGTTGAGTTTTGTTGCTTGATTTAAAGAAAAGACTCTTCTGCTTCAAGCTAACCATCCTAACATATAATTGGAGGTGTTTGGGGTGTAACAGTAACCTTATAGTCCTGCTATGCTATTATATTAGGTTCTGTTATGTAACAAGCACATTAATCATTATGCGATCTTGTAAGACATTGATTCCACTTTGATCCCACTTTACTAAACGAGCGCCATTGTGAGACATGATCATTTTCTATTTGAAACCATAATAAGTGTTCAGTATTACTGTTAGGCGTAAGGAAACGGATGAGACATCATTTTAAGTGGCGCTGAATGGACCGCGCCAGGATCGCGCAATGATGTTAGAGAAGTTAAGTGGTGCTGAAGGCTATGAAAAGCCTACTCGCAATAAAGAGGTCCTCGCAAACAGTGCAATGATATAACAAAAAAGATTGTTGTTTGTTCCTGAACTGGCCGGATGGCCAGCGTCCACGCTACAGAGACGGAGCACCACTGCACTGCGCTGCGCTCCGGCAGCAATACACCAAGGCTGGCTGGCCCTATGAGTGTACAGCGGTAGGGAGAGAGAGTGAATGAAAGTATAGAGTGCTCCAAGCCTCCCTCTCTCACTGCTTCGCTCTGTGTCACTTTTGTCCCACATGCAACTTTCTCTTCCTCCCGCTGTTATATACTGTAGTACGTAGCCATCTCCCCTTTTCTCTCCCATTTTATCTCTAGCAGTTTCTCTATTGCGCTCTTTCTCTATCCTTCTGTCCCTCCCACTCCTTACTTCTTGCTCTCCCCATCTTCCTCTACATCGCTCTCTGTCTGATTGTCATCTCTAATCGAGTTGTGATCCCCTGCAAATTGAGGAACTCGCCATTGTGTCTTTTTAAATGGATGTTCTGTTTAATTTCTCCTTCCTAGGGTGGCTTTTCTCTTCATTCCTCGAGCACAAGAGTTTGGCATAACACCATGAGAACACAGATGTTGCCGAGACGAGGTTTTGAGTGGGAGCCCATAAAGGCTGTTTTTGTGGCGACCATGTGGTTGCGTTATTACACACTCTTAATTTAGTCTCTGGTGGAGGCACTCTATTCGTCCAAAATGGCACCCTATTCCTGACATAGAGCACTACTTTTGACGACAAAAGTAGTGCACTATATTGGGGGTAGGGTGCCATTTGGGACGCAGCCTCTGGTTTTTCTGGCAGCTGCTGGAACCAGCCAGACTCCGTCTGATGTTTTCTCTAATTATTTGTTTAAATGCTTTGATCAACCAACGAGAGGTCAGCCAACTGCAGGGGGCTTTTGAAAACACTTTTTTTGTAATGTCTGTGTGTTATGAGTTGTAATTGTGTGCGGGGGACTCGAGGGGGTTTATCTGTCTATGCCTGTGCACATGTAGAGAATGTGCATTTATTATGTATGTGTTGAAGGGATACGTCAGGATTTTGGCAATAAGGTGCTTTATCTACTTTCCCAGAGTCCGATGAACTCGTGGATACCATTCTTATGTGTCTGCGTGCAGTTTGTTGCTAACTAGCATCAGCTCAATGACTTGAAGTCTATGGTATCTGCTAGCAAGTCATTGCGCTAACGCTAGTTAGCATTGACATGTGAATCCCCCGCTAACTTCTTTCACACTGAACACAGACATTAAAATGGTATCCACAAGTTCATCTGACTCTGGGAAAGTAGATAATGGGTCTCATTGCCAAAATCCCAAAGTATCCCCTTAATAACCTGACGCTTTGTCTTCCTCCTCAGGTGGACTTTGCCTTCACGGTGTGGCAGAGCTTTCCAGAGAGGTTGGTGGGCTACCCGGCCCGGAGCCACTTCTGGGACAGTAACAAGGAGCGCTGGGGCTACACTTCCAAGTGGACCAACGACTACTCCATGGTGCTGACCGGAGCTGCCATCTACCACAGGTACAGAAAGCTACAGTACAAGCTCTGGGGTGAATGTTCCCTTAGGTATAGATCTAGGATAAGCTTCCCCTCCCCAAATCTTTAGCTTAACCATTAGTAGGGAAATGCTAAACTTACGCAAGATCGGTGTCGAGGGCCAAATTCACCCTAATATACAGTACAACACTACCAGCAGTGGTTGACTTGGACTGAAATACAGTGGCTTGTGAGGGAGGATATTCACCCACCTTGGCATTTTCCTTTGTTACCTTGCAACCTGGAATTAAAATGTATTTTTGTGTGGTTTGTATCATTTGATTTACACAACATGCCCACTTTGAAGATGCAAAATAATTTTGGTGGTGAAAGAAACAAGAAATTACTTAAGCGTGCATAACTATTCACCCCCCCAAGTCAATACTTTGTAGAGACACCTTTTGCAGCAATTACAGCTGCAAGTCTCTTGGGGTATGCCTCTATAAACTTGGCACTTCTACCCACTGAGATTTTTGCCCATTCTTCAAGGAAAAACTGCTTCGTCTCCAAATTGGATTGGTTCTGCTGGTGTACAGCAACCTTTTAAGTCATACCACAGATTCTCAATTGGATTGAGGTCTGGGTGTTGACTAGGCCATTCCAAGACATTTAAATGTTTCCCATTAAACCACTCGAGTGTTGCTTTAGCAGTATTCATAGGGTCATTGTCCTGCTGGAAGGTGAACCTCCGTCCCAGTCTCAAGTCTCTGGAAGACAAACGGTTTCCGTCAAGATATTCCACGTATTTAGCGCCATCCATCATTCCTTCAATTCTGACCAGTTTCCCAGTCCCTGCCGATGGAAAAACATCCCCACAGTATGATGCTGCCACCACCATGCTTCACTGTGAGGGTGGTGTTCTCAGGGTGATGAGAGGTGTTGGGTTTGCGCCAGACATAGTATTTTCCTTGATGGCCAAAAAGCTCAATTTTTGTCTAATCTGACCAGAATTCCTTCTTCCATATGTTTGGGGAGTCTCCCATATGCCTTTTGGCAAGCACCAAACATGTTTGCTTTTTTTCTTTTCTTTAAGCAATGGCTTTTTTTCTGGCCACTCTTCCGTAAAGCCCAGCTCTGTGGAGTGTACAGCTTAGTGTTTCCATGGGCAGATACTCCGATCTCTGCTGTGGCGCTTTGCAGCTACTTCAAGTTTATCATCGTTGCCTCTCTGATTAATGCCCTCCTGTCTGGTCCATGAGTTTTGGTGGGCGGCCCTCTCTTGGCAGGTTTGTTGTGATGCCATATTCTTTCAATTTGTTAATAATGGATTTGATGGTGCTCCGTGGGATGTTGCACACAGATGGACATTATTTAACTAATTATGTGACTTCTGAAGGTAATTGGTTGGACCAGATCTTATTTAGGGGCTTCATATAGCGAAGGGGGGGATTACCACTTTTCTGTTATTTATTAGATTTTTTTTTCAACAAGTTATTTTTTTCATTTCACCAATTTGGACTATTTTGTGTCCATTACATGAAATCCTAATTAAAATCCGCTTCAATTACAGGTTGTAATGCAACAAAATAGGAAAAACGGCAAAGGGGTGAATACTTTTGCAAGGCACTGTAGGTGCCAGTACTTATTTTGGATGCCGGTACTGTTTGTATTTCGGTGCAGGAACTTCACAATACCTTGGAGCTAATATTCAATAAGGGGTAAAGGAAGTCAAGCGGTAGAGAATTTGAGGTGCCAGTTCTCGGGTCCAGTGAGCTCCTACTCAAGTCAAAGCACTGGCTACTAGTGGAGGAAGACGTCAGAGGATGGGCTCATTGTAATGGCTGAAATGGAATGAATGGAAAGGTATCGGACACAATTGAAAGTGACATCAGCCTCTACGGAACACTACTGTAGGAAGTAGCCTGAGGCTACATACGTCAGTCATGTTGAGTGGAGCATGATGGATCTTATCCCAACCCTCATTACATTGTCTTTTTCATACAGTTGTTCAACAAAGACTCAATTCATGTCTATAAAACGGACATTGAACTGCTTGATTAGCGTTGATTAACTCAAAGAAATCGATCCGAACTCGATCTTGAGTACGCCGTCACAGATCTTTCCAAACACTTCTAAATCACCCTCTCGACTCTTCTTCTTCTCCCCTCCAGATATTACCACTTCCTGTTCACTAATGTTTTCTTCCTCCTCAGATATTACCACTTCCTTTACACAAACTTCCTGCCTGCCAGCCTGAAGGGCATGGTGGACCAGCTGGCCAACTGTGAGGACATCCTCATGAACTTCCTGGTGTCCGCCGTCACCAAGCTGCCGCCCATCAAGGTCACCCAGAAGAAGCAGTACAAAGAGACCATGATGGGACAGGTGTGTGTGTGTATTATAAACTTGGTAGTTTGGGTACTGGATGCT
Source organism: Oncorhynchus nerka (assembly GCF_034236695.1). Lineage (NCBI taxonomy): Eukaryota > Metazoa > Chordata > Actinopteri > Salmoniformes > Salmonidae > Oncorhynchus > Oncorhynchus nerka. The sequence continues at coordinate 42,976,986 of NC_088402.1, forward strand.
GATTGGCTGAAACAGCATTTCAGCCTTGTGTATATCAGACAATATACTTACGGGTATGATGCAAAAATATTTGTTTACTGTTCTAATTACGTTGGTAAACAAAAAGGTAATGGGTTCGCACTCAAAAAGATGTCGCATGAAGCTTACTGCCCTTCGTGCCTTTTCCCATACCATACGATAATTCTGTATTTCTTTGTGACCAATATACAGGTAGACCAGAAAAGCCACGTCCCTGATTGGTAGATTAGTTGCAACCCTGATTAGAAGCACCTGCTGCTCATCGGTTGTTCTTCACAAATGCAGTTTTCAATTCAAATAAATGTGTACCTACACACTGAAAAAGGCTATAAAGCTGAAACGTCTGTGTACGCTATCCCTGATGCAGTGAACATTATTTTAAAAATCTAGTAAGGAAGTAAGCTTGATGTGACGTCTTTTTGAGTGCGAACCCATTACACCTTTGTGTTTTTCTGAACTTGCAGGTTATACGCACCAGACAAGCTTATGGGAGAGCACGATGGTTGATTACTAATCATGTTTGTAACCAGTTTAAAATAGCAATAAGGCCCGAGGGGGTGTGGTATATGGCCAATATACCACGGCTAAGAGCTGTTCTTAAGCACGACACAATGCGGAGTGCCTGCATATAGCAGTTAGCCATGATATATATATACAACAAACCCCCAGGGTGCCGTATTGCTATTTTAAACTTGTTACCATCATGATTAGTAATCAACCATAGTGCTCTCCCAGAAGCTTGTCTGGTGCGTATAACCTGCAAATTCAGGTTAGAAACTGGGTGGGTTCTAGCCCTGAATGCTGATTGGCTAAAAGCCGTGGTACACTACAAAAGTATGTGGACACCTGCTCGTCAAACATCTGTTTCCAAAATCATGGGCATTAATAAGGAGATGTTCCCCCCTCTGGTGCTATAACAGCCTCCACTCTTCTGGGAAGGCTTTCCAGTTCTGTGCTTGTGTGGCCTACCACGTCGCGGCTGAGCCGCTGTTGCTCCTACACATTTCCACTTCACAATAACAGCACTTACAGTTGACCGGGGCAGCTCTAGCAGGGAAGAAATTTGACAAATTACTTGTTTGAAAGGTGGCATCCTTCAGTGCCTATGAAGTTCATGCTTACATGATATGTTTGAGCTGCTTTTGAAGCAAAAGTCGAATTGAAAACATTATTGCCGTTTGTTGAATTCGATTTTCATTATAGCAAGCTCGTGCTGATGGTTTGGTTAGTGGAAGTTAAAGGGCACCTCCACCACTTTTCAACCAAATTTGAAAGCACAATACCAGTGTTAACATATGTGGAAAAAGTTTCACCTGATGACGTCAAAAATGAAAACTTTTTTAAAAACAGTGATTTTCAAACCGTTAGAGATTCGCGGTGACGTGGGGAGCAAGAAAATGCCCTCCCTTAGGCTAGAAACCTGTCGCCTGTTTAGAAAAGGGAAAGCAGCACAAGAATGTGACCCTTGTTCAAAAATTGTTTTCAAAGAAACTCCTGTTTTTGTTACCGAGATGAGTCCCAGCTTTCTGTGAGTGTATACAGTTCATTCAGGAGGAAATCGGGAGTAAAAAATGTGCTTAACAAGTCCCAACTTGCATGGCCTCCCTCTGTGCAATAATAGTGTTTAACATGATTTTTTTTAATGACTACCTTGTCTCTGTACCCCAAACATACAATTATCTGTAGCGACCACAAAGACTAGTGAGGTTTTCCAGTGCCTCGCAAAAAAACGGGCACCTATTGGTCGATGTGGAAAACCATTTTTTAAAGCAGACATTGAATATCTATTTGAGCATGGTGACGTTATTAATTAGATTTTGGATGGTGTATCAAAACACTGTCACTATAAAGATGCAGATGTCCTTCGTAACTGAAAAGCCCGAATGAAATCAGATAATTCTGCATCCTATTTTGACAGGTTGCACATCAAAATATCACTCATGCTTTCCTTAGATATGTTAGTTGAATTGGCTTTCTTTTTTATTCAGTTAATCTCGGTTGTCTTACTTGGCACTGGAAAATAATTGTCTAGAGCCCTGCCGCTAATGTAAAGTTTCCATAAAAAAATATATATATTGTTGATATCGAGCAAAATAGTTACATTTATGGTATTATGACTTTTTCTCCGCATTACCCAGCTCTAGCACCCCCCCCCCCCAAATGACTTGTATAGCTGATTTATTGTTATTGCAAAAAATGTAAATTTATCACTATGGATTTTTGTCTATATCGCCCAGCTCTAGTCCCCACCATTTTGAGAAACCCTGACCTTATTTATTGTCATGACATGCTGCTGTGATCTAACAATATCTTCCATTTTTCTCTCTCCTCCCGCCGTGCAGTCGTCGCGGGCTTCGCGCTGGGCCGACCCGGACCACTTCGCCCAGCGGCAGACGTGCATGAACAAGTTCGCCAGCTGGTTTGGCGGCATGCCCCTGGTCCACTCCCAAATGAGGCTGGACCCGGTGCTGTTCAAGGACCAGGTCTCCATCCTGCGCAAGAAATACAGGGACATCGAGAGGCTCTGACAGGATGTGCACCCCCTGCCAGAGAGGCCGGGGGAGGCGGTAGCCGAAGGAGGACCACGACAGTGGCAGTAGGACAGTCAGCCACCTGGAGCCCAATCTAAGGCGGCGCTACAGCTCTGTTTTCCACTCAGCACATTGCCAATGACTACAGCAGCGCCAGGACTTGACGAGCGAAATGGTGTCTGGAGAACTATGCGTATACACACACAGAATATACAGATCTGTAGTACGTTCACATAAACACACACAGACACTACTGACGAGACTCTTGGGTAGAATATTTTTTTTGTATGAATGCCACGAAGGAGCGGATTACGACAGACTTTCCTGCGACTCTCTGCACATGTGCAGGATGGTAGAGGAAGGGAGGTGTCCAACATGGCAACCCAACCTCAGATCAGATCCGCCCAGGGCTGGTAACCTAGAGTCAATGCAACCCCACCGTGACTCCTTCATGACCTCCCTATGTCTGCATCAGGACCACTGAGACACTCACCACCAGCCTGCTCTGGACCCTAGGAAACCAGGTTCCTCCATTACTTTCCTAACCATACTTCCCTCCCATATGTACACTGGTTTGAAGCCTTGGGGTCTTATCTTCCTAAGAACTGTCCCCTGATTAAATTAAATTCAACATTTGGTAGTAAAGGTCGAGAAAAGTTGAGTCCAAGCTTCCCCCCCCCCCTTATATTTTTGTTATTCTTTTACTGGAAGGGTGGTTTAAAAGCCACCATTTTCAAATGGTGCCACTCATATTGCCATGAGGCAGTCGCAAAACCCACAGGAACACCCACTCTATGCTCAAGTCTTTGATTTTCTGATAGTTAGATTTTTATTTCTGTCTGTTTCTCTGATTTATCACAACGATAAGCCAGAAGCATGTCACATTTTAGATGTACCCTTTTTCCTTCAAAACTCTCAACTCTCAAAAGCAGTTCCACTTTTCTCCTCGTCTTTCCCCTCGGAAGCTCCGTACCAGTGTGTGTACAGAGGTTGAATGTAGGCTCATCCCCACCAAAAGCCCAAGCGGAGCACTTTCCCTCTGTCGGAATGAGCAACATGAACATTCCTGGATGAAATGGAGCAGAACACTGCCTTCTAAACCAAACCCTTTTCACCTATTTTTTTATTTCCCCTTTATTGTTTGAGCAATCCCGTGGCAGGAGTGCATGCTAAATTTAGACCCTGCTTCATTTCCACAGGGGTGTTACAGATTTCAGTGACTCGTCTGTTGTGCCATGTCCCCGAAATTCACATTAGGGCTGCCTTTTTAAAATTGCTTATTGCACATATTTTCCGTAAGCCGATATCGAAAGCAGGAGAACATATGCGATCTGGTCGAAATGCCCTCTGTAATATTCGCTGTTCTTCCTAGATGCCCTCATCATAATGATGTTGGTGAAATACAAGCCTCAAAGCCATTCGATAGACGTAGGCATTTCCTATACCATTTGTCAGAGGACATATGTTTTGTGTTTAATTAGAGAAAGACATTTCATTTGAAGTGTTGGTTTCCCTGGGGAGCAGCCCATGCTGAAACCGTCTATCTCTATATTTCCCATCATGTCTGACTCTGCTCTGGATGCGGTGACCCACAACCATGACCCTTTGGCTCTAGGCGTACAGTGAAAAGACAACCAGCTCCCCCTTCACCTAGCCTTGTCATTGTAACGTTCTTCATTACCCTCTTTGTTCATCATTTCCGTTGCTCCTAGTTTTCCTGTGATGCTGGTGTGCTCACAATAGACTCATCCCAGCTCAACTACATTTGGTCTGACACGTTGTTTTGTATTGTGGTCAGATATGAAAAACCTCCATACTTCCTTTTAATTGATCAATTTCAAGGAAATAGCTTTGAGATGTGGAAGCTCATGGCTTTATAGTGAAATCCTATTGTGAACAGGCTTTAGTCTTTGTACCACACAAAGAGCCCTGCTAGTTCACTCGAACAGGTACTTGAATGTCTGAAGACTTGAAGGAGCGTAAGTGTGCTTGAGTGGCCTTTTTTTATTGTGAAGGTGGCTGAAGGTGTCCATTGAAAGTGCATTTTTGTTCAGAACTAGGCTGCATCTGGCTCCCGAGAAACCGGCCCATAGTGTATCAGCTGTGAGCCAAAGCTCCAACTATCCGTTGTTTTTTCTATCCCCTTCGTCGTATCTGCGTCATTTCTTATTGAGGGCGTTGTAGACTCTTTTTTTCATTTTGATGTTGTTGTTTTCATCTTCCATATCAGGAAACAATCAATGGAGGTCAGTGTCCACTAGGTGTATACATGGCCAATGAGTTGATATTGTGTCATTGGTGGGCCTGGCCCATCTACTCTTGTTATTTTCACAATGTCAAATGTGATATTATCAGCATAACACTTCATACTACAGTACAGTTAGATTTAATACAGTTTCAAAGCTGGTATATTGTCAATATATTGTTTTTTTTTCCCACAAAATGTTTGCATTTCATGTTTATTTTCTTTCTGGCAATGTACTCGGGAGAAGTTTTGGAATGAACTTGTATGACTTGATATTGGCCAAGAGAGATTTACGTTGTATTTTGATGTTGACTTACAGCAAGCCTTGGATCTCTTGGCACTAGACATGCATCTCAATGATTCTGAAAAACGTTGGCCTGCATCTGGTCTCCTTTTTTTGAAGTTCAGTCAACCATCTTTGTATCAAGCCTTTTTCTATCTAGAATTGTCTGAACGAACTTGTTATATCTCAAGAGCGAAAGTCCCCAGCCTTGCACATTGACTTCACGGGCCAGAGACATGAACATTTCTGTACATAAACATGTATATTTATTTTCATATGTGAGAAAAACTAGACTGTGTATAGTATGAAATGACAGGGGAAAATAACAGGATTTCATGGCTGAAGGAATAGTTGATGAGCAAAAAAAGAAATCTCATTTTGTAAGTTATATACATTTCTTTAACCCTTGTGCTTTGCTGGGGGGAAAAAAATAAGTCCATTGTGGTATGGGTCAGATTGACCCGCACAGTGTAAACACAATCGACAGTCAAAGAATCAAGTAAAAACAGCCAAAACGTTTGTCTTGTCAGACCTTTCATAAAGAAGAAATACAAGAACATTTGATTTCAAAAACTCTACATTGAACTATTGGTAAAATATATTTGTCACAAACTAGCATTTTCTGTTTCCCCATTTTCAGTAACACTTAGGTGTGATTTGACCCTATTGGTCAGAATTATCCCACATGTTGAACACAATGCACGTGTGTGCTTTCTGCAGATGTACAGTTGAAGTCGGAAGTTTACATACACCTCAGCCAAATACATTTAAACTCCGTTTTAAACAATTCCTGACATTTAATCCTCGTAAAAATTCCCTATCTTAGGTCAGTTAGGATCACCAATTTATTTTAAGAATGTGAAAGGTCAGAATAATAGTAGAGCAAAGGATTTATTTCAGCTTTTTCTTTCATCCCATTCCCAGTGGGTCAGAAGTTTACATACACTCAATTAGTATTTGGTAGTATTCCCTTTAAATTGTTTAACTTGGGTTTTTCGGATAGCCTTCCACAAGCTTCCCACAATAAGTTGGGTGAATTTTGGCCCATTCCCCCTGACAGAGCTGGTGTACCTGAGTCAGGTTTGTAGGCCTCCTTGCTCGCACACGCCTTTTCAGTTCTGAGGTCAGCGCTTTGTGATGGCCAGTCCAATACCTTGACTTTGTTGTCCTTTAGCCATTTTGCCACAACTTTGGAAGTATGCTTGGGGTCATTGTCCATTTGGAAGACCCATTTGCGACCAAGCTTTACCTTCCTGACTGATGTCTTGAGATGTTACTTCAATATATCCACATAATTTTCTCTCCTCGTGATGCCATCTATTTTGTGAAGTGCATCAGTCCCTCCTGAAGCAAAGCACCCCCACAACATGATGCTGCCACCCCCTTGCTTCATGGTTGGGATGGCGTTTTTTCGGCTTGCAAGCATCCCCTTTTTCCTCCAAACATAACGAGTCATTATGGCCAAACAATTCTATATTTGTTTCATCAGACCAGAGGACATTTCTCCAAAAAGTACAATCTTTGTCCCCATGTGCAGTTCAAACCGTAGTTGGGCTTTTTTATGGCAGTTTTGGAGCAGTAGCTTCTTCCTTGCTGAGCGGCCTTTCAGGTTATGTTGATATAGGACTCGTTTTACTGTGGATATAGATACTTTTGTACCTGTTTCCTCCATCTTCACAAGGTCCTTTTGCTGTTGTTCTGGGATTGATTTCCACTTCTCGCACCAAAGTGCGTTGATCTCTAGGAGACAAGACGCGTCTCCTTCCTGAGCGGTATGAAGGCTGCGTAGTCCCATGGTGTTTATACTTGCATACTATTATTGTTTGTACAGATGAACGTGGTACCTTCAGGCGTTTGGAAATTGCTCCAAAGGATGAACCAGACTTGTGGAGGTCTACAATTTATTTTCTGAGGTCTTGGCTGATTTCTTTTGATTTTCCCATGATGTCAAGCAAAGAGGCACGGAGTTTGAAGGTAGGCCTTGAAATACATTCACAGGTACACCTCCAATTGACTCAAATGATGTCAATTAGCCTATCAGATGCTTCTAAAGCCATGACATCATTTTATGGAATTGTCCAAGCTATTTAAAGGCAGTCAACTTGGTGTATGTAAACTCCATGTCCTCTCTTCTCTGGATGATGGCTGTTGCATGATGCTCTCTCTCTCTCGTCGGATGGAGGGGATGGTATGGCAGACTCCACCTCCTGAATCCTCTTCATCAGAGAAATATTCACAAATCTGGATCAATAGCATTGTCCTGTCTCTGAAACCTCTTCTATTTCACTGTCACAGTCCAAAGTTTGTGATGAGGCTTCAATGACTGAAAATCTTTTGGAGCTCATATGTATGACTGTCTGTGTCGGCGATCTGCTGCTCTCGCACTGAGAAGGAGAAGCTTGGGGAAACTCCTTTCCACCCGAAACATAATTCTAAAAGTGCAACCAGAACCAGTCAAAACAGAACACATCAAAGACCCCTCGTTTATTTTGGACCTGTGCAAATATCTATACACATGAAAGCCTCTGGGTCAAAATGACCCACAACAGCATGTTTGTATACAACATCTACACACATTCCACAACATATTAGCGTGTCCACATTTTGAAGTTAGGTTCATGACCCTAAATGAGGAAAAGTAATTTTCATGGAGGAGAGGTTAACTAGTATTTTAGACAACACAAATGTGGAAATGGGTCAAATTGACCTACAACATAATAGGAGGGTTAATTTTTGCCTATATGTTCTTTTTTTGTTTCCATGGAATAAAACCTTCCCGTTTTGCTTTTAAAATCTTCATCTATAGAGCAACTGCAACCATTATAGAAATCCATTTGTGTTACCATGTCAGTTAATTCATAATCACCATGGAGACAAGATTATACCAATCTAGAATTGGATTTGCTGTGAGCATTTCGATGGCAGCTGGGTCTCTTAGACAGATCGAGGGTTTTCGTTTGTTGCTACAGTGTATTTTAGATTCACCGTGTTTTTTTTGTCACTGTCCACATCTGCATACTCATTGGTAGTTTGGGGAAAACTGGCAATTCTCTTGACTGTCATATCTGGTACAAATGTAAAACAACTCTCATTTAAACATGTCCTTCCATAAAACCATAGGATACCAGACATTCTATGGTTTATCAATGCATGGCATCTGTATCAGTGTGGTTGGATGTGCAGGATGGTTCTGTCTGTGATTTGTTTTTGTTTTTCAATCAAATTTAGGATTTTGAGCTCATGGTAACAAACTGCCATTTGAACTGTCAGTCAGAAGAGGAGCGCCATACAGGGCTCTCGTTCAACTGGACGTACACTGGAGATTTAGCACCGCTTTCATTCATTCTGGACCACTCTTCTGTCGGATATTAAACTGTGGTGATGGCCGACAACGCACCTGCATGACCACTTCTATGGAATTATTTATCAGTACTTGGCTGTATCAGACAGACAAGATATATATATTTTTTAACAACTTAATTTGCTCCCAGCTGTCCTGATGCCTTCCTCCTGCCTACCTTGTAATTAACAAATGACTTTTATAGAGGTAAATGAAATAGAAACATGCCAATTTTTGTAAGAATGATTTATAATAAAAAAGAAACATTTGATCATTGATGCGTGACTGTTTATTGCTTTGAAAGAATGTCTAGCCTACTGCTAAGCATAGTAATGTAGAGTTACATTACAGAATGGACAAGGCACATTTTTGGGGGTTTAAAACCCTTCTAGGTCTAAGCCCTTGGATTGCAATATCTACTAAGCTAACATGGAATTGTTTTAAGATTGTCGTATCATTTTATGACCAATGTAGGTATAAAAAGCCTAGCCCTCACCCTCCGATCCAACAGGTCCCAGACGTGCTCAATGGGATTGAGATCCGGGCTCTTCGCTGGCCATGGCAGAACACTGACATTCCTGTCTTGCAGGAAATCACGCACAGAACGAGCAGTATGGCTGGTGGCATTGTCATGCTGGAGGGTCATGTCAGGATGAGCCTGCAGGAAGGGTACCACTTGAGGGAGGACGATGTCTTCCCTGTAATGCGCAGCGTTGAGATTGCCTGCAATGACAACAAGCTCAGTCCGATGATGCTGTGACACACCGCCCCAGACCATGATGGACCCTCCAAATCGATTCCGCTCCAGAGTACAGGCCTCGGTGTAACGCTCATTCCTTCGACGATAAAAGCGAATCTGACCATCACCCCTGGTGAGACAAAACCGAGACTCGTCAGTGAAGAGCATTTTTTGCCAGTCCTGTCTGGTCCAGCGACGGTGGGTTTGTGCCCATAGGTGACGTTGTTGCTGGTGATGTCTGGTGAGAACCTGCCTTACAACAGGCTGACAAGCCCTCAGTCCAGCTTCTCTCAGCCTATTGCAGACAGTCTGAGCACTGATGGAGGTATTGTGCGTTCCTGGTGAAACTTGGGCAGTTGTTGTTGCCATCCTGTACCTGTCCCGCAGGTATGATGTTCGGATGTACCGATCCTGTGCAGGTGTTGTTACACGTGGTCTGCCACTGCGAGGACGATCAGCTGTCCGTTCTGTCTCCCTGTAGCGCTGTCTTGGGCGTCTCACATTACAGACATTGCAATTTATTACCCTGGCCACATCTTCATGCCTCCTTGATTAAGGTATGTTCACGCAGATGAGCAGGGGGACCCTGGGCATCTTTCTTTTGGTGTTTTTCAGAGTCAGTAGAAAGGCCTCTTTAGTGTCCTAAGTTTTCATAATTGTAACCTTAATTGCCTAAGCTGTTAGTGTCTTAACGACCGTTCCACAGGTGCATGTTCATTCATTGTTTATGGTTCATTGAACAAGCATTGGAAACGGTGTTTGGATTTTTGCAAATTATCGTTGAAAGACAGGGTCCTGAAAAAGGGACGTTTCATTTTTTGATCATGTCACCAGAATAAAATCCTTGATATTTATTGCAAAGGTGCATCAAGCTTATCACCTTGCAGTTTCATCACCCTGTGAAATTAATTATTTGATCTGTATTCTAATAAACAGCATGCTTTCCCGGACGAGTCGTAGTGGGAGGACTACACATCTCATCGCGTGACTCCAAGTTACTTCGACATGATGGGTTATTATATCAATATTTGCGCACAAGCAATTCCACTGACATTTCTAGCATAATTTATTTTACCGACACAAAAAGATCCCACATTAGGGTATTTTGTCGACATTTGGAATGGAATATAACATTTAATAACAACTTAACTCAATTCAGTGTAACATTGATACTATTGCACAATTCTAATTTGTACATAGGTCACAAATAAAGCTATCCCCAGTAAAATTGGTGCCCACCTCCTGCACTGCTCACACTTAATCCAGTCCCCACCGGTGACTGAAAAAAGGGGGAGAGATGCCAATTGAAAAGCTCTCTCTTAAAAACATAGCAAGCTATGTGACATAAAATGCAGTGTAAAATACATAAAAGGGTATAAAGTAACATTAAATGTAACGCTATCAGTCACTAGTGTAAACATTTCTATCTGCAAATAAGTTACGTTATCTTTTTAATGTATTTTACCTCAGACAATCTGGTAGTAAGGTTGCTAGCTAGCACTCCTAGCACCTTATGCTGACTAGCATTTACTGATAGCGCTAGTTTATGCTAGCTAGCAACTTACTAACTGGGCTAGTCATTGTCTAAATGACAGGTAGAAACGCATTCATAACCATAAAGGGGAAACTAGCCCCCAGGGGCCAGCTACCCCCTTTACTAAATAAAAATTACCTACATTTCTCTCTAAACAAGTGGATTATTTATCATAAGGCTTTCCTACTTGTGTATCTCATTTTTTTTTTAAAAGCTTTATTGGAATATATCTACAACATTTTGAAAATAGCAAAAAAATTACATTTACCACAATCATTTTGAAATATCTCAAAGTTTTGATGACACAGAGGACATTTTTGTTGAGCAAGAGCAGTGACAACAAGGAAAATAATTTGGTGACATCTTGTGATCTTAATGTGAATTACAGGGGGGGTTACCCCCTTGTACCGTACTTTTACAAGCATAAAAAGTTTGGCTGGAAACCTGGTTTGTGAAAATAAATCATGATCCACTATCCAGCGATTGATTCTTATTCTGTGGAAGGAGCGTCTTTGCTTTCCACCCTATTCTGCTTCCCAAATGACACCATATCCCCTACATAATGCAGTGCTTTTGACCGGAGACCCATGCGCTCTGGTCAAAAGTAGTGCACTATATAGGGAACAGTGTGAAATTTGGGATGGAGTTGCATACTATGTCTAACATTTGCCTGAGGACAATAACCTCATAACACAACTTGGATATGATCCCAACCATCTTCTTAATTATTTATCGTAATCTTATCTGAAGATAATATTGATATTAATATGAGACCTGATAGCCTGCGGCTTCCCTTTCTGTTTCTCTGTCGGCCACAGTCCATCTTTCCGCCTATAGCCGGCCGTATGCTAAAAAAAAAAAAAGAAGCTTGCTGGCAAAACTCTTGGCAGCGGAGAGAGAAATGTGCGGTTTTGCCATGGGTTTGATAGAACATTTTGTAGTTTAAAAGCAATTTTCCTGCAATTCTACATATTTTGCCATGGCTTATGCCATTTTAAAGACATCTGAGAGAGTGACTAAAAAAATCTATGGGGGCCCGCTGGAGGTCTGGGCCCCTGGGCACGTCCCCTACATACCTGGTTCGTAATTCAGCCATAATTACTACAAGGTTTAGATCTGGCTAGACTAACTTACCTAGCAACCTAAAACATTTTAGCCAACATGGGCTTACTGACTGATTATAAGAAGACTACTTGGGAGTAACAAGCTACCTACGCTACATTCCTGACTGGTAGTTATTTAATGCTCTGGTGTTCACATATTTAAAGCTATTCAGTCAAATGTTGAAAGTTAATAGATTAGAAATGTAATTAGTTAAGAATGTTCGGTAAGGTTGGAAAACAAAAGTAATCTTGATTTGAACTGGCAACCAAGCGGGTCGCAACACGCATGTAATGCCTCCAACCTATTTTTAACCACCTACTTTCATCCAACCAATCACATTAGTTCTGCTCTAGGCGGAGCTTCCCTCAAAACATGATTGAGGCCGATGTGATGCTAATGATTTGTCGAGACTGATGGTTTGTTTACGTAGCAGGTTAGGAGAATGAGGGGTTGGATTTAATCTCTATTGCGGGAGATCTGTGTTATAGCGTTCACAGGGAGTGCATTCACAGTAAATGCTGCATATGTCGACCTAATTGGATATTACCTTTACATTGTAACGCAGATCTTCCACGATACAGATTGAATACAATCTGAATACAATTCGGGAATGTATTCAGACCCCTTGACTTTCTCCACAATTTTATGTTACAGCCTTATTCTAAAATTTATTGAATAAAACATTTTCCTCATCAATCTACACACAATACCCATAATGACAAAACAAAAACACTTGAAATTGAGCTCAGGTGTATCCTGTTTCCATGGATCATCCTTGAGATGTTTCTACAACGTAATTGGAGTCCACCTGCGGTAAATTAAATTGATTGGACATGATTTGGAAAGGCACACACCTGTCTATACAAGGTCCCACAGTTGTCAGAGCAAAATCCAAGCCATGAGGTTGAAGGAATTGTCCGTAGAGCTCTAAGACAAGATTGTGTCGAGGCACAGACATGCGGAAGGGTACCAAAAAAATGTATTTAGAATTGAAGGTCCTCAAGAACACAGTGGCATCAATCACTCATGAATGTTAGAAGTTTGGAACCACCAAGACTTGTCCTAGAGCTGGCCGCCTGGCCAAACTGAGCAACTGGAGGAGAAGGGCCTTGGTAAGGGAGGTGACCAAGAACCCGATGGTCACCCTGACAGAGTTCCAGAGTTCCACTGAGGAGATGGGAGAACAACCATCTCTGCAGCACTCCACCAATCAGGCCTTTATTGTAGGTGGAAGCCACAGCTCAGTAAAAGGCACATGACAGCATGCTTTGAGTTTGCCACGAAGTCTGAAAGTCCTTTAGGTGCCATGACAAACAAGATTCTCTGGTCTGATGAAACTAAGATTGAACTCTTTGGCCTAAATGCCAAGCGTCACGTCTGGAGGAAACCAGGCACCACTCATCACTTGGCCAAGACCATCCATACGGTGAAGCTTGGTGGTGGCAGTATCATGCTGTGGGATGTTTTTCAGAGGCAGGGACTGAGAGACTAGTCAGGATCGAGGGAAAGATGAACGGAGCAAAGTACAGAGATCCTTGATGAAAACCTGCTCCATAGCGCTCAGGACCTCAGACTGGGGCGAATGTTCACAAGGACAATGACCCTAAGCACACAGCCAAGACAACATAGGGGTGGCTTCGGTAAAAGTCAATGTCCTTGAGTGGCCCAGCCAGAGCCCGGACTTGAACCCGATCCAACATATCTGACCTGAAAATAGCTGTGCAGTGACGCTCCCCATCCAACCTGACAGAGCTTGAGAGGATCTGCAGAAAGGTGCTTCAACAAAGTACTGAGTAAAGGGTCTGAATGTTATTTTTTTCTTTGTAATATTGCTAAAATTTCGAAACCTGTTTTTGCTTTGTCATTATGGGGTATTGTGTGTAGATTTATGGGAAAAACATTTTAATCAATTTTAGAATAAGGTTGTAACAAAATGTGGAACAAGTGAAGGGGTCTCAATACGTTCCGAATGCACTGTACGTAAAGAAACCCTCTGTTCCGACAAATCATCAGTATAATAACACCAGGATTCAATCAAAGGGTCAGGGGGCCCCAGTGGCCGCGGGGCTCTACTAAGTTGTTTATGTCGCTTATTGGCTGGGCACTGTTTCTGGCTGTAATTCTTTTTTTTTTTTTTTACTTTTAAAGCCTGGGGACAATCCAAAAAGACCACAAAGAGACCTGATCTGACGGTCCTCGTGAGCAGTGAGAACACAGATCTAAAAATAGAACAGAAAGAAACAGTGGCCTAAATCACAGCAGGATTTATAGCGCCATAGAATTACAAAAGTTAACGAGACATTGTGATGATCATAAAAAGTCCAGTAAAAATAATGCAAACCTCAATCTGGCAGTGATTTCATTTGAAACTTATTTTCAACAATGTGCCCAAGTATTTTTTTTACATGTCTGTGCTCTCCTTCACAAATGTTGCCTCTGTTATTTTAGCTAAAATGGTTAAGGAATGTATAAAAACATCTTGAGGGAAATAGAACATCAAAACCCCTTTAAATGGGTAATCTGAGTATTTGTCATATTTTGGGATAGAGATTAAATATATAAAATGTTGTACGATTGACTACATATTGTCCTGCATTTATACCTAGTGCCTACAATAAATCAACAGTTGATTTGAATTCTACTGAAAGCCATGACTATAGTCTTTCAAACCACAACTCTGAAAGTCCTCAACCATATTGTAGGCGATAACTACACTCACCGGCCAGTGTATTAGGTACAACCTCCCGTTCACACACATGGATCGCTCCTAAAGAGAGTGAGTCACGTGGCTTGCTGTATAAAGCATGCAGAGGGGCATCGAGGCATTCGATTACTGTGCGATTGAATGTTAGAATGGGCAAAAGGAGTGACCTAATCAACTTTGAGCATGGTATGATCGTCGGTGCCAGGCACGCCGGATCCAGTATCTTAGAAACGGCCGCTCTCCTGGGATTTTCACAAATGACCGTGTCTAGGGTTTACCGAGAACGGTGCGACAAATAAAAAAAACATCCAGTCCTGTGGGCGAAAACAGCTCGTTGATGAGAGAGGTCGAAGGAGAATGGCAAGACTCATGCAAGTTAACAAGTGGGCCACAAACAAATAAAGGCGCGGGAATGGCATCTCAGGACACACAACTCGTTGGTCCTTGTCATGGATGGGGCTATTGCAGCAGATGACCAGTCTGATCCCAGTACTAAATGGGTGTGCCTAATAAATTGGCCGGTTAGTGTATATCAGCATTTCCCCATTGCATGACTTGTCTTCATTCTTCTTTGCTTTCTTCCCCCTCTTCTTCTCTCCCAACTCGTCTTGTGGGAAAGAGTAGTATATTGTGAAAGCCTGTATTTCTTAAGTGCCACCTTAGAGGGACCCTGTCACTTATCCAGTTAATAGCCATATCTTCCAGTCGGTGGAGTGTGTGTATGCACGCCCTCTGTGTCGCCGTGTTTGGCATTCAATTCCTAACAGCCAGCATGGAGTTTATCTCCCAGATGAGGTTTCGGAGCTGGTCCATTATCTGCTTCAGCTGTTGGTTCTTCTGTTTGAGCTTCTGTAATAAAGCACATGAAATCACATTGTCAGAGTCGATCAAACAAGCCGTAGCCACAAGTATTTACACAGTGGTGGTTGGTTGATAAGATGCCTTTGAAAAGCTTTGGAAGGGGCATTAGGTTCAAGAGCCTCAACTGAAAGAACATACGGTCGTTTTTCATGGGAGGATTTTCTTTTTGTTTTTCAACTAGGAGAGCTGATTGGCTGACATGATCAATCCCTGCAGTAGTTTAATCTCTAAACTAACACATCTGGCCCTAACTCACAGGTATAGTACACAACCCAACAGGGCAAAGGCAATCACTCAGACAGTTGACTGAAGATTACCTTTGAATACACAAGTCCAATCTTAGTCAACAGCTGCGGTTTACTCAAGTGCCTTATTGCTGAGGTTTAGGCACAAACAAATAATGGCAGAGCCTAAGCTGCTCCAAAAGCACACCTGCCAACAGTGTCCTTATAGGACTTAAGTCAGGCCCTAGCACCAGCGTTGGAGAAGTCTACCTAGCCATAGTAGTCTGACTAGCTATCAGAAGATAGCATGGGGAGAGATACACTCAGGAGCTACTGTTTCTGCAGTTCAGTGCCAATACAGTGCTGTGAAAAAGTATTGCCCCTCTGTGATTTTTTGCATATTTTTGTATTTTAAGTTATGCAACACCCAATTCCCCTGTGTGAAAAAGTAATTGCCCCCTTACACTAAATAACTGGTTGTGCCACCTTTAGCGGCAATGACTGCAACCAAATGCTTCCTGTCATTGTAAATCAGTCTCTCACGTCGCTGTGGAGGAATTTGGGCCCACTCTTGCATGCAGAACTGCTTTACCTCAGCGACATTTGTGGGTTTTGAAGCAGGAACTGCTCGTTTCAAGTCTTGCCACAACATCTCAATTGGGATTAGGTCTGGACTTTGACTAGGCCATTCCAAAACTTAAAATGTCTTGCTTTTTAACCATTTTCATTTAGACTTGATTGTATGTTTTGGATCATTGTCTTTCTGCATGACCCAACTGCGCTTTAGCTCACAGACGGATGGTCTGACATTCTCCTGTAGAATTCTCTGATGCAGAACAGAATTAACATGGATGATCATCAAGACTCTTGGAAGAATGTTCTATGGACAGATGAGTCAAAAGTATAACTTTTTGGATAACATGGGTCCCATTTATGCCTGTTGAAAAACAAAAAAACAGCATTTCACAGTAAGAACCTCATTCCAACGGTCAAGCATGGTGGTGTGATGATATGGGGATGCTTTACTGCCACAGGAACTGGACGAATTGCCTTAATAGAAGGAACAATAAATTCTGATCTGTATTGGAGTATGTCAGGGAATCCGACTGTGAGCTGAAACTGAAGCGCAGCTGGGTCATGATCCAAAACATACAATCAAAGTCTAAATGAAAATGGTTAAAAAGCAACAAGTTTTGGAATGGCTTAGTCAAAGTCCAGACCTAATCTCAATTGAAATGTTGTGGCAGGACTCAAAACGAGCAGTTCATGATTCAAAACCCACAAATGTCACTGAGTTAAAGCAGTTCTGCATGCAAGAGTGGGCCAAAATTCCTCCACAGCGATGTGAGAGACTGATTTACAACTACAGGAAGCATTTGGTGGCAGTCATTGGAGCTAAAAGATGGCACAACCAGTAATTGAGTGCAAGTGGGCAATTACTTACGTTATTTATTTAATTAACAAAGTTATGTAACTTTTTGTTATTGATAAACTCAGGTTCTCTTTATTTAATATTAGGTTTTGGTTGAAGATCGGATAACATTCAGTATCAAACATAAGCAAAAATAGAGAAAATCAGAAAGAGGGCAATACTTTTTCACGGCCCTGTATATTAAGATGAAATCCATTTTGCGCTCTCTAATGCTCCTTTAGCCGTGACTAATTACCAGCCATTTTTTTTGCGAGCGCAGATAACACCTTCAGCAATCGATTTCACACAGCCCCTCTTAATATAAACTATTTATCTGATTGTCCTTGGAAGATATTCCGGAGTGGAACATTTGGAACAGTTCCAGTGCGTCTCTAGAGGGTTCTTCTCTCTCTTTTGCCACCAGCCTTTCACTATGAGTCACTGGGAGGGAGGAGTGTGTACTGTACCATATGGGATGTACCTCATTAACCCCACCAGTGACTAAATAAAAGCTGTTCTTTATCCTCTATGAGTTGAGAGATTTATCAGTAAATCTTTGGAATTTCAGTTCAGTCATGAGACTCACACAGCAAGTCTTCCGTTGGGAGAAAAACGGAAGACAGTGGAATATGTTTTTAACACTCATATTTCAGAGCTGCAGGTCTACGAACGATCCCACTGCTGATGGAAAGTGATGGTTCTGACTGGTTGGTCAAGTCTGAGAGAGAACAGCCATGCCTTCCGCTCCTCTGACAGCCGAGCCTGCCTTCCACCACAGGGTCCAACTCCCTCCCTCACTTCAGGGATCCTGGGGATGCGCTCTCTCATTTCCTTGCCTGCCACTCAAGACCGTTTTCATCCACATTCATTCCTTTTGACATTGTGTAGGCCGCAGCAGGGTGGCTGGTCAACAAATCATGAAAGTAAACACAGAATTGCGTTTTCAGCTGCCGTCTGTAGAGGCCTTCCACAGACAATAGGCCTACCTGAGCTAGCATAGGCACAGCTTGATACAGTACACTACAGTGAGCTGACAGACGAGTGTACGTGCACGCAGGTTTCTGTTATAGTTGTTTCCTCTTTCCCATGACAGCCAGCTGTGGTATGGGGGAAGATGAGATGGGGGGGGATGAAAGTGTTTCCAGGGCTGTGAGGTGAACGTGACGAGTGACAGCCAACTGCCGAGAAGATCCTGCTTTCATGGCACACCTGTGCAGAGGACAGAGAGGCGGTTTCGCTCGGGCAGATGTTGGAATGCTCCAGGGCAACGGCAATTCTCATGTCAGCATATCTCCTCTCATATGTACTTTATCTTTGTCCTTCCAAATCTGCTGAGTGAGAGAAGAGCGATTTCAAGATGATACCCATTACTCATTAATACCCAGAACTTTTATCTTGACAGCTTCCGTGATCTTCTCCTTTCTTAGTCTGACTTGAAAGGGTTCCTCTCAAGTCGAATCAGAGTGTAAAAAAAGAGCAAACAGACAAAGGGGATATGCATATCTGAGGGACGGTTAGATTTGAAATGGAATGACTTCGTCATTAGTCACACCTTTTAAAGGAGAACAATTGGAAGAAGTGCGAGAGCTATCGGAGCGGCGATGGCTTATCATATAGAACTCTGTGGACTGAGTGAACGTAGAGGCCGAAGCGTTGGGGATGTTCCGCTCTCTCGCTCCGTTCCCTTCATCCGATTCTCTTCAACCCTCATCTGGAAATGATATCAAAAGGAGCCGTCCTCAATAATGGGGTGAGAGACGTAAGGCTTTTTGATCAAACCGTCTTCTTGTAAAAATTCTGGTTCATTCAAATACGCCAAAGATTTCTCTCTCGGCTGAGTGATGGAGTTCTAAGAGCAAATTTTGGAAACATCTCAGCCACCCCTACACTGTCATTTCTATTACTTTCAAACAGTCCGGTATAGTCCCGAAAGTACAGAGAGTCTATTATCTTACATAATTGACATTTCTGTGTTCATTGATTGTTGGATTTTGTCCCATTAGAGACATTCAGTGTTTTGAATGATTAGACCAAACTAATCTTGTTATGATATCATACCAATAGATGAGATTCCTCCTTTTTCTGTTTCTTCTACAATTAAAAATACAACCGCCACCCTTTCAGAACCCGGCAGCTTTATAATTGAGCGGACTTCGACGATAACTGACCGACGGCTTTAAAGTTGCCGGCCAAAGTCAAGAATAGGGAGTCATGCTAAAAAAAAAACGTGCCTTCAGTCTGGATTTCGCTTGGCTAATCCGCCCTGTCGCTGGCTATTCAAAATCGCTGCTTTCACTCCGGTTGGATCTGGCTGGGAATTACAAGTGTAAGTGTCTGTGAGTGAGGCGAGGGGATTAGGCAGTTGGAGAGGACAGAGGAGAGAGGAAAGAAAAGGAGAAGAGTGTTCTCATATTGCTGCGAGAGCACCCTCCATAATCTATCAGTGCTTCCTCGCTTTCATTGGCAGCCGAGGATGAGTCAGTTCTGAGCTTGTCAAAGACCCGTTCAAACGCCATCTCACATTTCCACCAAACATAGCTACAATCTTCAGTCGTCGTCTGTGTTCTTTTGGGCATGCCGTTGGGTGGGCGTGCCATTGTCAAGAAAGGGGTTGGTCATGAAAAAAAAAGCGTGAGTTGAACTCATGACACTTTCTTTACAGGTTCATCTTTATGCTGCGTGGACTATCTAGTGCCACCACATACTTTTGTAGAGGTCTATTGTGTAGTGAGTTAGGCAGGTCCCTCAGTAAGCAGTAAGAACTGAACTGAGGTGGTAAGCCAGCAGCCTTCTGATAGTAAGTGTGCTTTGGAGTTGACAGCAGCCTACTTAAGAACTGTGCACACTTTGGAGAGGTGTGTGGCCACATGGAGACATCATGTAGTCCTCTCACTCAAACTCTTGTCCTTTTTTTTTGTTCTTATGCTGCACCTACCATAAACCGTCGGCATGTTCCATTATTTATTTGATCTGATTTTAAACTAAGAATATAATTGAACTCTATATTTTTTCAGAGTGAGTGCGCATATGAAGTGGCTATGTTGGAGTGTAAAAGTGGTTTTGAAACGGGTCCTATATGCTAGATGTAGAGTTATTTGGCGACTTTGGTTGTGAATGATACACACCTTAGAATGTATTTAGAAATCAAAACATATATGGGCTGCATGGTGCGACGATAGGCTATTGATCATTTGAATAAGTGGCAAAAAAGAAAAGCTCAGTTGCTTGTCTCGGGCTGCACAGCTGTTCTCTCATCAAATGATCCTATTATCACCCAACAGACTATTCTCAATTGAATCTTTACTAATATGTCAAATTAGTTTTGATTTAGAATGGCCATCATCAAATGGGCAGGAACAGGGGCAGGGATGGAAAATACATGTCATCTGTGTGCACTCAAATATGGAATGGAGGCCGTGCGCTTCCCCCGCCAGTCTGTTTTATAGGCTACTTCGGTTTTATAGCGGAGCTGTGTTTAACATGAGCAGCTGATAAATAAATATAAAGAACACTTATTTCCCTCCCCACATCAACCACTGTTTGAGGAGTACGCTCTCACTGCCCGACAGGTGATATTCTGCCCAAACTCTATATGCCACGGGCTCTCAAACCTTGTTCCTGCAGCTACCCAGTGCTTCACTTGGGAAACCAAGTGAAAGCTGTTTGGGAATATCAATAGTGACATGCTTTCGCAACGAAAGATATTTCACTAAACCGTTGAGAGCCTTTCTGCACGCCCAAGAAAAGAATAATGGACAGAAAATGGGAGATGGATGGTGGCGAGATTCTGTATAGCTGAAGGTAAAGTGTCACTCAATTCATTCTGAAAATATAAAAAAGAATACTAGGCTATTCAAAATCAAATACAAATTCACTTATTGTAAACTAACTGTAATCCGCCATGCACAATCAATGAACCGATATACCACTATACATTCTCTACCAGACTCATGGATTTTGGAGTGTAGCATAAGGTAATCAGTCCATCCAGTATGCAACATAATACAGTCCACACTCAAAGGCGATTACTCAAATGTTTAATTTTGGTGTATAGGCTAGACCAATTATGTACCAGAGACATCTTAAATTAGTTATGTTTTTTTTGGCATGCATAATATGCAGTAGTAGGATAAATATATATATATTTTCTCTTGGGTTTGGGCTCATAAGGCTATGCATATGCATAAGTTCTAATATGCATATAGGTGTTTTGAATTAATCATCACCTTAGAAAGCGCTGTCCATTTTGTTGTTAGGCTTTGAAACAACATCCACAAACAACCATGTTTTACACTGTTTCAACCTGCTGTTGAACTTCTTTCTCCAAATTGATCATCACAGTGAGGTGAGTTTTAAAAGTATGATAGGTCTACTGTTTGAATTACAATTGTTTGATGTGATTTTCGATAGCATTTATATTGATGCCAGAGTAGTTAGAGGGACAATAGAACCCTGAGTACCAGGCCATTCGGCCCTAATGGTAGTTAGCAAGTTGGGTACTACTGACGCATGTCCAGAGTATATAAAAGGAGATTACCGTGACTCAATGGTCACATGGAATTTTAGTGTGGTCATGACTCATGACTGCGGGTCTGTTTTTAGTATCTGCACCCCACCTAGGAGCCTTAACATGTTCGATACCAATGTATGTCAGAGAGCTGATGTCGTGACGAGCCTCCATAAAATGCGCAGCCACAGGGCTTCTCTGATCAAGAGTCCTGATATTACTCCTGTATTCTGCTATCCTTGTTTTCAGAGCTCAGTTAGTTTTTCCTACACAGCATAGACCACAAATACACTTGATCAGGTATACCACATTTGTTGGAGAATAAGTAATGACGCCCTTAATCTTAATGGCCTTGCCCGTGATGGGGTGATTGAACGTTGTGCATTTGTTCGTAAAGTTACACTGGGTACATCGGCCACATCTGTAATTACCGTCCCGACACATTGTCTAGGTAGGTGCTAAGTGGCACCGGTAGAAGAGACCTCCCCACCCTTTGACTGAAGTTGGAGGTGTGTCTAAAGACTACCTGCGGGGGTTCTTTTAAACATCTTTTCCAGTTTTCAAGATGTGACAGCGTTTGTTTGTTTTTTATGATATGGTTGAACTGTTTGCCAAGTGGGGAGTATTGAAGGAAGCATTGGACTCGTTGGTCAGAGGGTGGTTTGTGAGTGAGGATGTCATCCTGGGTCATATTTTTGTAACAGTCCTGTGTGTCATACAGCCATTCCTCTGGGTAACCCCGGAGTCTAAAGCGTTCATCCAGACAGTGCGCTTGTTTGTCATAGTCCCTCTGTGTGCCCCAGATGCTGCATTATGCGACTGTATTGGCTGATTGGGAGGCTCTTTTTCAGGGGGGTAGGGTGGAAGTTATCTCCGGGTAACAGGGAATTCCGGTCCGTCGGCTTCCTGCATAGGTCTGTGTTAAAACCACCCCCCTTCCCTTTTTATCAAAATGACCAGGGGCCTCATTCCTAATCATTGTGTACATTTCACACTAAATATCTGCGTGTGCCATATATGCGCATGTTTCCTGTTATAAAATCAGACCTGTCACAAAACTGTGCACGCATGAACGAGCAATATAAGCATTATAAAATGCACATCATTCACCTTCTTTGATGACAATAACAACCTTATTTGCTGTATAAATTGGAAGTTTTGGAATTAGGCCAAGACAGCCTATTTCCTTTAGATACTTATAATTTCATTGCTATCTAATAAAATGTGACTCGTTTCAGGAAACTAGGCGCTTGTCACACGTCACTACTTCACATTTGAATGTAAACCTTTTTTAAAATCAAATGCATTCTTTGGCAGAAATGCATTCTGGAACATGTGAACATTCATGTGCCTTAATAACAAACTTGTATGCCATCTATAAATACAAATCATTTTTTTTAATGACTAGTTGGTTTAGCCATGAAAAAAGACAGGAACCTTCCTGCTAACCATGATAGGCTGAGATAATGGACTGGCTGGACATGCCAAGAGATGAGTTATGATTGGTCTGCCATGTTGCCCGCTTCGGTCTATGAGCTGGTCAGTATTTGTCGGTAATCCATTCTAACGCAGCTTTTTTTTAAGATATCAAAGTGTTGCTCTCCACTTCCTGGAGGACCGAGTTGTGAAATCAGTGGAAGGACCGGGGGAATTAGAGTATGATAGCTGATAGGAGATGGAGAACATTCTGGCCTTTGATTGCAAATATGCAGAGGGAGTCAAAAACAGAACAAGATAGATAGTCTGGCTAGCTACATTTTCAAGATATTACATGTTTCTAATTTTGTCCCCAAAAAATTCTGACTAGCTCGCTAGCTAACGTTACATGTATGATCTGTGTATTAATATTCATATCTCAGAGCCATTTGCATTGATAGTTATAGCCTAATGTTAGCTAGCTAACATTGAACCTGGTTGGCTTGCTACCTGCAGATTCATGCAGGGTAGTAACGTTATGAGTTGGGATTATGGTTCATTGTTTAGCTATCTAGCTACATGTCTAATCCAAAGACTCCACTATGCAAGTAACCATTTCAATAGAATGTTCATGACAACTGTCGATAGACATAGCTGGTAACTAACTGATACATTTACGAAGGCTCAATGCCGTTGAACATGGCCGGTGTTGGCATAAAAGCATAATTAAATTGTTGCCAGCAGCACAGTTACAGTCACTAACGCTCTAGATAACATAAAAACAGCCTAATCAGCTCTGCTAGGGCTACTAAAACGGTCAGAGTGAGCTGTTCTCGCTGTTATGTCTGGAAGTAGCTAGCAAGCTAGCCAACATTAGCCAGTTAGCTGGTGCGGTTAGGTCAGAACACTCGGATCAACCCAACTCCGCGGTCAGAACGTCCAGTGTGTATTCTGAACGCTCCGAGAGCGAAACACTCAACATTTACGAACAGACAATCTGACAACGCTCTAAATTTACGAAATGCCCAGAGCACACTCTGGCACTCCAATGTACGAATACACCTGTAGTATAAACCAGCATTTAGTCTTGAAATCTTTGGTTGTTTAGTACATGGCCTCACATGTGAATCCTTAAATAGTTGGGCGGGGCTAAGGCTTAAGAGGGTGTGAACGATGCTGAATGGGTGTAGACAAAGAAGAGCTCTCCAGTAGGTACCAAAACATTCAAGGAACATTTTCTCAAATGTGAGGTTACAAGTTCATCAACTTTCAAAGCAGAATTACTTTCTCATTGTTCCTCAGCTGCAGTGTATGATATACCATTTTCTATCTCTACTTTTATCCAATGTAAAAATAAAAATAAATTAAAACACAATTTCAAATTTTGCTACATAAGTAAAATTATGTTATAAGAGTCAAATGGCACTGAATTATGCCAATCTGTATTTGGGGTTGTTCGAATAGAATGTGATTTTCAGCCCTAACAATCCATTCTTGCACCATATCAAGCTCTGGAAACACTTAATTGATGACATAGCTTCGATTTTAGGGCACAGCAAACTTTATAAATTCCACTCCATCAATACTGAACCTCTGAAATTCAAGCTCACCTTTTGGCGTGCATGAAACAAGTATTCTGGACATTTTGATATAGAGGGAGGGGGGTGGTTTTAATGCGGACCTATACGGGAAGCCAAACAGCAGAAATTCCCTGTTACGCGAAGATAGCTTCCACCCTGTACCCCTGAAAAAGAGTCTCCCCATAAGCCAATACAGTCTCACATATGCGGGATCTGTAGTACAGAGTGACAGAGCACCTACCTAGACAATGAGACGAATGGTAATTAGAGATGTGGCCGATCTACCCAGTGTAACTTTACGAACAAATGCACAACGTTCAATCACCCCATCGCGGGCAAGGCCATTAAGATTAAAGGGCGTCATTACTTATTCTCCAACAAATGTGGTATACCTGATCAAGTGTATTTGTGGTCTATGCTGTGTAGGAAAAAACTAACTGAGCTCTGAAAACAAGGATAGCAGAACACAGGAGTAATATCAGGACTCTTGATCAGAGAAGCCCTGTGGCTGCGCATTTCATGGAGGCTCGTCACGACATACATTGGTATCGAACATGTTAAGGCTCCTAGGAGGTGTGGAGATACTGGGTTTGGTGGATGCCAGGAGAACGCTACCTGCCCGAACATGGCATTTTGTATATATGTATATATTAGATTTTCTGTATCTGCTACATGTGCCAATCTAATTGATATCAAATTATTAGAGGTACGCAAGTTGTTTTTGAATTAGGTGACTAATTATATCTACGGCCACCGCGGCCAATGGTCATACTGTTGCCTAGGTTATAACTCGGACCCATTTGTATGTATATAATCCCGTATGCTTCATTATGGTTGACTATGGGCAAAAGTGAATTGTTTCCACACCCACCATGCGTCATGTAAAGGGGAATGTGTATCTTTTGAGTTGGGAGCACTCCCGTCTCTTTGACGTGACGGAAATCCGTTTGGGATCGAAACGTTGTTAACAAAGTGTGGAATTGGGAGCATAAACAGCCTTCCTGTTCTTTGTATGTTGCATCTACCCCGCGTTTTCCAGGAATATTCTTACCGTGTTACTGAATGTATTCAGAGTATTTTTAGACTTTGTAATCAACAGATGTGGCAAAAAGAACAGTAGATATAAAACGTACATACAAATCAACAGGGTAATGTTTCATTTAATGTTTTGTTTCAGGTGAACTGTTGTGTCCTCACCTTTGGTCTGATCATTTTCCCATAATCTCCAAACTGTCATCTTTTTTTTTTTACACCTTTATTTATCTGTTGTGACGCCTCAAGCACTGAGATGCAGTGCCTTAGACCGCTGCGCCACTCGGGAGCCCATTGGTACCATGGTTATTATTTCTTCCGTAATAAATATTTACACTTTGCCCTATCCATATAGGCCAATTTCCACGAGTGTAAAGGGTTAATTTCCTTCATTGAATTGATAAACTCTCCCTTTAAAAAAAAGCCAGAAAGTTTAACTGCCCAAGTGTACACTAGCTGACATGGGCCTCCCAGGAGGACAAGGGCCCAAGGTATGGTGGGGAAGATAACGCCTTCCACTGCTCACTGGCAGAAATACAATGGCCATGTTGTCATCCTCTGCATACACCACGCCTTTCAATATGTCCTCAGCCCTGAGCTGGAAAGCTTGCAGTGTCAGCTGACTGTGGCAGAACAGTTCCCATTGATTCTGCTGCTTTTCTTTTCCTTCTTCACCCTGCCCGGCCCTCTGCAGCACTTGACCTGCCGCCAGGTAGCGGTATTGACTGGGCTCTGCTTTGTGATTATATATGAGGGCCACAAAGGCTAAACTGCCATTTCACACCCTCACTTTAAAACCAAATGGCAGGGCCAAACACAGCCCATTGCATATGATGTATAACTGTTTTTGTGCTGGGTAACGTGACTCGCAGAACAACAGCGAGTAGGCCCATTTCGTCTGACCTAAGCACTTGTACTACAAATGCGTTCTTTGGAATACGTTAAATATTCGCTTTAAAACCAGGGGATCCACTCTCACATCAGCGTTTAAGTTACTTTACAGTCAAAGGGGCATACATGTATTTTCAGTACAGAAAATGTGTAATCCCAGAGTTGAAAAGTTCATCCCATCTTGAAAGCAGTGTTTAGGATTCAAAGCCAGAGTAGGCTGATGAGGGTAGAGTGTAGGTTGTGTGCCCGGGGCGTGAATTGATAAGCAATAATTAAATTAGAAGCACAAGAAGAAACCTGCCCTGGTGCGATTGGGGGCCTGTGAGATGATTAGCTTGTATATAGGGTTCAGATGGTGCAAATGGTCTGAGAATTGTGCTAGGAAACTAGAAACTCCAAAAGTTGTGGGTTCAATACCAAGCGCCCACGACAAGTTCCTTCAAATAAAATCATTTGCACAGTGATCAGGCAGAAAAGTAGATAAGCGGGACAGTGGAGACATGAGGGAGCAGATGAGGGAAGGGAAGACTTTCGATGATACAGATGATGCCTTCAAATCAAAGTTTTTTTGAAATTTTTATTCAGAGCCTACGAGGAGAATTAAACATCCAGTCTCATTAGATAACAACTTAATAGTCCCCACCATCATCTCTTCGAATGATATTGGGAGAAGAGTAGAGAGAGATCATAGGTTTAGAAGAATCCAGTAGGGAAACAATAAGAACAAAAGGGAAGGAACTTTGCCCATCTGGAGTAACCCTCTTACGTCAGAGTTGCAAAAGAGTATACACAACATGAACAAGAGTATGTGGACACTTGCTCATCGATCATCTCATTCCAAAATCATGGGCATTAATATGGAGTTGGTCACTTCTCTGCTGCTATAACAGCCTCCACTGTTCTGGGAAGGCTTTCCACTAGATGTTGGAACATTGCTGTGGGGGCTTCCTTCCATTCAGCCACAAGAGCAGTGAGTTAAATGACATTCTTCTTACTATAAAATAATGGCATGGGGCTTATTAGCATATCTTGTCTGTTAAATAAACGAGCCTACAGCCTATGGCACGGCGCTTAGCCAGATAACATGCAGTAGGCCAAGTCATATTCTGTTCTTCTGAAATACATTTTCTTCATATCATCATTCTCCTTTAGTCCTGTCTAAAATAAACAATGGATTTATTGTGATGGTGTATATTAAATTGATTAGTACGAGTGGAGGCCTGGAGATGTAAAATATGTCAATTACCGCGAGACCGACAGACTTTTGCATGACAATAACAGCATCTGCTAAATGACTAAAAAGTAAAAATGTAGAGGGTTAGCTTGGAGAGCTCGCAGGTGTAAGGGGATTTAGGCTGGCATTTGCTCGGTAATGCCCCCCCCCCCCCCCCCCTCTCCATCTCAGTGCCAACGAGCCGGGCTCTTTCATCTCTGCCTCAGCTGTCAGGGGCTTACAGCATCTGGGCTAGATCTTATACGCAACCGTGAAGAGAAAAAAAGGAGGCAGGCGGAAATCTGGGAGGATGAAAAGGCGGTGTAATTCTACTTTAAAGTCTCAACCGACTGGGGATGTTATTTTAGCTCCTCTTATGTAAAGGGGAACGAGAACCGGGTTTGGGGAGAGTGGTGGCAAAGAGTCCCTTTTTGTTTTTGTCGGCCGAGAAGGTTCCAGTCGTTGGACCGATTTACTCTTCACAACAACAGATCTAAAGTTCACAGGATCCATTTATTAACAGGTGGGAATCACGGTGTTCTGGCAGCCGAACCTGTCAACTTGGTGGCGTAACCAAGGTCAAGATAGACAGTTGTACGCCTAGTCCTTCCTCTTTCTAACCAGTAAGACTTTCAGCCAGCCTTGCTGTAGTTAACGAATCCAAACCCACTTTGAGAAGAAGAAGAAAAACTCCAGTCAACTTGGTTACAAATTCCTTAAACAGTTTAACAAAATTGAAAATAAAATTGGGGAATTCACTCGAGATTAATAGCACTAGAAACTGCTGGAAAACCTTCTCATTCCAAACACAGCACTCTGATCCTTCAACAACAAGCGATGCACCGCGTTTCCCCTCTGACCTCCTGTTCACCAATTAAAAAGCCCCTGGCTGCTCTAATGGGCTACATATGAGCCTGATAATAACATGGAGGTTTGTGCACCTCCTGTGAATAGCCTGCTAATGCATGTAGCGAGAGAGAGATAGAAAGGGGGATGCCTAGTCAGTCGTACAACCTAATGCATTCAACTGAAACGTGTCTTCCGCATTTAACCCAACAGCCATATCATCAGAGCCCGGGAGCAGTTGCTGTTGGGGATTAACTGCATTTCGGTTGCTGGCCCAAGAGAGAGAGAGAGAAATTGAGAGAGAGTAGTTGAGAGAGAGTAGTTGAGAGAGAGTAGTTGAGAGAGAGAAGTTGAGAGAGAGACTGGTTGAGAGGGAGGGAGTAGTAGAGAGGTAGAGTAGTTGAGAGACGTAGAGCGTAGTTGAGAGAGAGAGGGAGTAGTTGAGAGAGAGAGGGAGTAGTTGAGAGAGAGAGAGGGAGTAGTTGAGAGAGAGAGGGAGTAGTTGAGAGAGAGAGGGAGTAGTTGAGAGAGAGAGAGGGAGTAGTTGAGAGAGAGGGAGAGGTTGAGGTTCAGAGAGAGGGGTAGAGAACCTGCATATGTCCTCTACTGTATGCTTATTGTGACCCTTGGTTATTGTTGTTACTGTTGTCAATTTTGATTCTTATTATCTTAATATTGTAAATATCCAAAGAAAGCTTTGGCAATATGTACATTGTTACGTCAAGCCAAAAAAAGTAAATTGAAGGGAGTAGTTGAGAGAGAGGGGAAGTAGTTGACAGAGGAAGTAGTTGACAGAGGGAGTAGTTGAGAGGAAGTAGTTGACAGAGGAAGTAGTCGAGAGAGAGAGGAAGTAGTTGAGATACACTGACATTGACCCCTCCTCCATTAGTGCATTCACTGTCAGATCAGTCAGATCCACGTGGTTCTGAAGAAATTAACCACCAATATTCATTTAAAAAACAGCCCAATAAACTCTACAACATAAACCAATGGTACAGATGGGCTCCAAACAGTGCAGAGAGATTCATTGAAACATTGAACTGAAATATACAGTTGTTCAATAACTCACAATACCAAAACAATAAAGATGGTGTCAATTTGCCTACTCAAAACATCAACTGCATATTCCAAAAAGCAGCATCAAAACCAAATTTGAGAAAACCAAAGAAATGCAACATCAGAAACAAAAAAACAAAATGTTTCTGAAAAATGGTTTGATAATGAATGTAAAATAATTAGAAAACACCTAAGACAAATGTCAAATGAAAAACATAAGCAGCAAAACAACCCAGATCTACGATATGAATACTTTGAAATTCTGAAATAGTATAAACATACTGAAATGGAAGAAATGGAATTATACCAACAAGACACTAGATGAAATTGAAAACGCAATTGACCAAAATCAGTTCTGGGACATGTGGAACAATTTAAGCACGACAAAGCCACAAGAATTAGCCATACAAGATGAAGGAATTTGGAAAACTTATTTTGATAATCTATACAAAAACATCCCACAGAACCAATTAGAAATTCGAGATAAATTGAACATCCTTGAATCAAAAACAACTCAAATCCATTAGATTACCCAATAAGAACTAAATGAAAATCTCAAATCTATTAAATCAAAGGCGGCTTGTGGTCTAGATAACATCAGCAATGAAATGCTGAAAATCAGCACAACCGAGTTTCAAAATGCTGTGCTTAAATTGTTCAACATGGGGGGGCCTCCCGGTTGGCTCAGTGGTCTGAGGCACTGCATCGCTGTGCTAGCTGTGCCCCCAGAGACTCTGGGTTCGCGCCTCTGTCGTCGTCCGGGTTAGGGAGGGTTTGGCCGGTAGGGATATCCTTGTCTCATCGCACACTAGCGACTCCTGTGCACGCTGACCAGGTCGCCAGGTACACGGTGTTTCTTCCGACACATTGGTGTGGCTGGCATCCGGGTTGGATGCGCGCTGTGTTAAGAAGCAGCGCGGCTTGGTTGGGTTGTGTTTCGAGGACGCATGGCTTTCGACCTTCATCTCTCCCGAGCAATGAGCGATGAGACAAGATAGTAACTACTAACAATTGGATACCACGAAATTGGGGAGAAAAGGGGGGTAAAAAAATATTATTTTTACATTTTACATCAAGGACAAAAGTGGAGACAAATCAGACCCCAATAATTACAGGAGAATTTGCGTAAACAGCAACTTGGAAAGGTTTTCTGTAGCATTTTGAATTCAAGAATTCAAACCTTTCTTCACAAAAAATGTAATTCGTAAATGTCAAATTGGCTTTCTCCCCAACCGTCGCACTACTGACCATATATACACTATACACACTAATTAATACACCATCAAAAAATATATACACACCAACACAAAAGAGGGCAAAATCTTTGCTTGCTTTATTGACCATTCTCCAACTCACACTAGGTAAAATACCTGCTATATGCTAATGACTTGGTACTTCTATCACCAACCAAAGAAGGTCTTCAACAGAACCTTAATATTCTAGAGCAATATTGCCATAATTGGGCCCTGGCAGTACATTAAAAAATAATAATATGAAAATCCTGTTTTTTTGGGGGGGGGGGGGAATCATATGTCAGAAACACAAATATAAATTCACCCTGAACTACACCATAATTGAACACACTAAAAGTACACATACCTTGGTCTGACCATATCTGCATCAGGAAACGTTAATATGGCAGTGAATGCACTCAAAGAAAAAGCCTGCAGAACATCCCAATTAGAATTTGGACCAAAATAGATGACAGTGTGAGGTTTGGGGGCAACTCAATAAACTGGACTTTAAAATGTGGGACAAACATCCAATTGAAGCCCTACATGCAGATTTATGCCAGAAAATTCTGCAAGTCCAGAGAAATCCACCAATGCATGTAGGGCAGAATTGGGCCGTAGTGAAAATACAGAAAAGATTGTACATTTTTTTGCTACATCTAAATTCAAGTCCGAATCCAAGTCTGCAATTTAAAGCACTTCAAACCCCAGAGCTGAGCCCTCTCAGTCAGCTGGTGTTGGACATCACCAACCAAGCTGACACCAGCACTGCTTCAAAAGAAAGAATTCCAATAAACAAAATTATGAACCAATCAAAAGGACTCATATTTACAACATCCCAAAGCTGACTGAATTGCTATCTGACCCTAAACAGAGAATATGAATTGGCTGATTATCTCTACTCTGTCAGAGATACGGAGCAGAGACAGATCCTTTCCAAGTACAGGCTGAGTGACCACCAATTGGCAATAGAAACTGGCAGACATGAAAAGACATGGCTACCCAAAGAGGAGCATGTATGTGGTCACTGCACGACAGGGGAGGTAGAAACAGAGATGCCCTTTCTCCTTTACTGTGAGAAATATTCCTCACCAATAGATTCATTATTCACAGAAATGACTACATTTATTCCAAATGTTAACTTACTAAACACAGAGGAAAAACTAAATATACTCATGGGCAGAGGAGCAATGGCTCCTCTTGCAGCCAAATATGTATTTGCCTGAGGGACACAGAATAATAACATCTGCATAGTAAATAGTAACTTACTTATTATTAGTATTATTGCTATTACTATTATTTCTATTATCATTGTTGTTTATCATTCCAAATAGTAGTGGTATGGGTAGTAGGGTGATGGTAATGATAGCAGTTTAATGATGGTGGTGGTAGTAGTGGTAATGATGATGGTAGTTGTAGTACTGATGTAATGGTGACGATGACAGTTATTTAGCTATAAGTTAGTTAGTTTCATTTTGCATATTTAGCTTTTATATTTATTACATTTCTACTATTGTTATTTTTGTATTTCATTTTGTATTATTATTTACTACCATTATTATTAATTGTTATTGTTTATAATTTTATTACAATGTATATTGTATACATTGTTGCTTTGCAAATATTGACACAATGTTTTTCATGCCAATAAAGCAGCTTGAATTTGAATTTTAGAGAGAGTAGCTGAGAGAGAGAGAGTAGTTGAGAGAGAGAGAGAATAGTTGAGAGAGAGAGTAGCTGAGAGAGAGAATAGTTGAGAGTAGTTGAGAGAGAGAGTAGCTGAGAGAGAGAATAGTTGAGAGTAGTTGAGAGAGAGAGTAGCTGAGAGAGAGAATAGTTGAGAGTAGTTGAGAGAGAATAGTTGAGAGTAGTTGGGAGAGAGAGTAGTTGAGAGAGAGTAGTTGAGAGAGAGAGAGTAGTTGAGAGAGAGAGTAGCTGAGAGAGAATAGTTGAGAGAATATTTGAGAGTAGTTGAGAGAGTAGTTGAGAGAGAGTAGCTGAGAGAGAGTAGCTGAGAGAGAATAGTTGAGAGTAGTTGAGAGAGAGAGTAGCTGACAGAGAGTAGCTGAGAGAGACATAAGCCATCCATATAAAGTTGGACTCATTAAAACTAGTTTTTCAACCACTCCACAAATTTCTTGTTAAAAAACTATAGTTTTGGCAAGTCGGTTAGGACATCTACTTTGTGCCTGACACAAGTAATTTTTCCAACAATTGTTTACAGACAGATTATTTAACTTACAATTCACCGTATCACAATTCCAGTGGGTCAGAAGTTTACATACACTAAGTTGACTGTGCCTTTAAACAGCATGGAAAATTCAGGAAATTATGTCATGGCTAATTCAAATAACTAATAAACAATTGGAGGTGTATCTGTGGATGTATTTCAAGGCCTACCTTCAAACTCAGTGCCTCTTTGCTTGACATCATAGGAAAATCAAAAGAAATCAGCCAAGACCTCAGAAAAAAAAATTGTAGACCTCCACAAGTCTGGTTCATCTTTGGGAGCAATTTCCAAACGCCTGAAGGTACCACGTTCATCTGTACAAACAATAGTACGCAAGTATAAACACCATGGGACCATGACCGTCATACCGCTCAGGAAGAAAACGCGTTCTGTCTCCTAGAGATTAATGTCCTTTGGTGCGAAAAGTGCAAATCAATCCCAGAACAACAGCAAAGGACCTTGTGAAGATGCTGGAGGAAACAGGTACAAATGTATCTATATCCACAATAAAACGAGTCCTACGTCAACATAACCTGAAAGGCCACTCAGCAAGGAAGAAGCCACTGCTCCAAAATCACCATTAAAAAAGCCAGACTATGGTTGGCAACTGCACATGGGGACAAAGATAGTACTTTTTGGAGAAATGTCCTCTGGTCTGATGAAACAAAAATATAACTATTTGGCCATAATGACCATTGCTATGTTTGGAGGAAAAAGGGGGAGGCTTGCAAGCAGAAGAACACCATCCCAACCGTGAAGCACGGGGTGGCAGCATCATGTCGCGGGGATGCTTTGCTGCAGTAGGGACTGGTGCGCTTCACAAAATAGATGGCATCCTGAGAAAGGAAAAGTATGTGGATATATTGAAGCAACATCTCAAGACATCAGTCAGGAAGTTAAAGCTTGGTCGCAAATGGGTCTTCCAAATGGACAATGACCCCAAGCATACTTCCACAGTTGTGGTAAAATGGCTTAAGGACAACAAAGTCAAGGTCTTGGAGTGGCCATCACAAAGCCCTGACCTCAATGCGATGTGTGTGCGAGCGTGTGCGAGCAAGGAGGCCTACAAACCTGACTAAGTTACACCAGCTCTGTCAGGAGGAATGGGCCAAAATTCACCCAACTTATTGTGGGAAGCTTGTGGAAGGCTACCTGAAACGTTTGACGCAAGTTAAACAATTTAAAGGCAATGCTACCAAATACTAATTCAGTGTATGTAAACATCTGACCCACTAGGAATGTGATGAAAGAAATTAAAACTGAAATAAATCATTCCCTCTACTATTATTCTGACATTTCACATTATAAAATAAAGTGGTGATCCTAACTGACCTAAAACAGGGATTTTTTTACAGGAATTGTGAAAAACCGAGTTTAAATGTATTTGGCTAAGGTGTATGTAAACTACCGACTTCAACTGTACCTCTCTTCGAGTGAGTCTCATTACCATCCAGGTCTCTGTTTGTTTATCATCAGGCCTCCACAGATCCTGGCCTGCTCTTCAGATAACGCTGCTAACCTGCCAATACCACTGGAATTCATTATCCACACAGCTACCCCCCCCCCTCCCTTCCCCTATTTGGAATTACAAATATCCATTGCATTTAATTTCTCACCTTCTCATTTGAATAAAGAGGACGGACGCTGTAATTAACAGGATATTAAGAAAAGCAAGGGAGTGTGTACGAGCGAGGGACAGAGTGAGGGAAGGAGGAAGGCGAGAGAGGAGGAGAGATGGAGAGAGAAAGAGAGGAGCTGTGGAGAATTAATAACAGGCCAGATCTCTCCAAGGCCCCCTTAATGGGCTATGACAGGAATTTATTCACACTTAGGCTGGTATTAAATCAAAGGCTGGCCGAGTGGTGATGGCTGGGCTGCAATGGAGAGGCACTGGGGATGGTCCCGAGTACTAACTGTGACACCCCCGTAGGAACTGGTCATCAGTTAGGATCTGTGGGGGGGAGAAGAGAAGGAAAGATGGAGGAAAGGAATGAGGGTAGAGGAGGGTTGAAGCAGGAGGAGGGAAGGGAAAGAGTGATGGGGAGATGACAGGGCAGCAGCCTCATATCCCAGATGGAATGATTATCAAGTACTCTTGAGAGCCCAGTGAATCATTATCCGTTCTGCAGAAAACGCAGTCATTCAGGGGTCCTTCTTGGACGGAAAAGTAGACAGATGGGACGAAAATGCCTGTCTGCCAGACATCTTCAGAATTTCAATTCGCTACATTTCAATTGGTCTGTTTTCCTATTCATTGTTTCCTCTCATTAATTGGCGTGCAAGCACTAATGCAAGGCATTCATTAAGGATCTAATTTGTGGTCACTTGGGCGCTTCATAGTTTGTGTGTCTCGTTGGAGCAGAGGAGAGGAAAGCGGAATTGATATGTACAATCACAATCTGCTGTACAAAAGGTCTGCTGCTCAGAGATTGAGCAATCGCAGACCATTAGATGGCAATGAATTATGGCTAATGCATCTCTCTCGCTCTCCCCCAATCA
Source organism: Oncorhynchus nerka (assembly GCF_034236695.1). Classification (NCBI taxonomy): domain Eukaryota; kingdom Metazoa; phylum Chordata; class Actinopteri; order Salmoniformes; family Salmonidae; genus Oncorhynchus; species Oncorhynchus nerka. Next base: position 43,012,482 of record NC_088402.1, read on the forward strand.
ACATAACGAGAGCAGGCTATCACTCACACACAGGACGGCCCATAAAGCAGCAAGACATTACCATGGAGGAGTCATTTATTTTGGAGCTCCTCCAGTGTACCTCCTATACCCTAAAATACTCTACTCTTTACCTACCTTTCCTACTGCGTCGAACATCTCAGGCTTCCCACTAGATGTTGGAACATTGAGGGGACTTGCTTGCCATCAGCCACAAGAGCATTAATGAGGTTGGGCACTAATGGTGGGCGATTAGGCCGGGATCGCAGTCGGCGTTCCAATTCATCCCAAAGGTGTTTGATGGGGTTGAGGTCAGGGCACTGTGCAGGCCAATCGAGTTCTTCCACACCGATCTCGACAAATGATTTCTGTATGGACCTCGCTTTGTGCACGGGGGCATTGTCATGCTGAAACATGAAAGGACTTTCCACAAAGTTGGAAGCACGGAATTGTCTAAAATGTCATTGTATGCTGTAGCGTTAAGATTTCCCTTCACTGGAACTACGGGGCCTAGCCCGAACCATGAAAGACAGCCCCAGACCATTATTACTCCTCAACCAAACTTTACAGTTGGCCCTATGCATTGGGGCTGGTAGCGTTCTCCTGGCATCCACCAAACGCAGATTAGTCCGTTGGACTGCTAGATGGTAAAGCGTGATTCATCACTCCAGAGAATGCGTTTCCACTGCTCCAAAGTCCAATGACGGCAAGCTTTACACCACTCCAACGACGCTTGGCATTGTGTGCGGCTGCTCCGCCATTGAAACCCATTTCATGAAGCTCCCGACGAACAGGTTTTATGCTGATTTTACTTTCAGGGGCAGTTTGGAACGCAGTAGTGAGTGCAACCGAGGACAGATGATTTTTACACGCTACGCGCTTCGGCCATCCCGTTGTTGCTTGTCATGACTGTCCTGGGAGGATCAGCTTTGCAATAAATAACTTCAACCAGACCCCTTCTCACCCGCAGAGGGGGTTGAATGGAACTGGATGGGGGCTGATCGCTCATGCCCTGTTGTGAATCAAGGACAGAACATTCAGCTATCTCCCTCTCCAAATTCACCCAAGGAATGTGCCTTTGTTTCAACACACTTTTCCTGCCGACACTAACACGTTCTAAAGCGAATACTGGAACAATATTTCTAACCGATCATGGGGAATGGGTGGAGGTGACCTAAAAGAACACTAATGTCAGGTTGGTTGCTATTTTGTGATGTCATTAAACATTTTATAAAGGAAATACTGTAACTTGGAAAGTATACCCACTATATGTGTGAAGTGTCCATCCGATGCATTGTGCATGAAATGTGAAAAATTATGAGTGTTTTTGTTAAGAGATGGATGTAAAATCTTAAAAACTATAAGAGAAAATTGTTTCTATAACTTTACACAAGTAAGTAGCCACCGCTCCCTTGAGTGAGGTCAGAGAGCGTGTAAGCCTGACGGAACCTCCCCTTTTGAACAAACTGTATAAAATGATGGGTTAAAGAATTAACATATCAGACCAGAGAGACATTAAGCTGCAGCTCACGTCCAAAGTGAGTCGAACTCTGAAATCACAACACGAGGTACAGATGATAAAGTCACCTCCCGGACAATCATTGGTACGGCTGATTAGCTGTCCCAAGTAAAGTCTCTAGGAAAGCAAATTTAAGTGGGACCATTCTACCACGCTTCTCAAATCACTGTAGTATGCTACTCTCATCACCCCACTGAGAACCATTGACAAGGCTGGCTAGCCTATCTTCGAATAAGCATCTTCCAGAATGAATGGAGGAAGAATAAACTCTGTAGTTCTGTTCAGGACTTCACAAGTCACCGGATACCAGACGACAGCAGTGGAGAACAACAGTAGAAGACGGATGGGGAGCACTTTTGGACAATCAGAGCCTTACAAGTGTGCCGCAAAAAAGGCCCAACACCCTTTCCAAGAAGACCTGGTTCTGACAGAAATACACAAAGAACCAAGACATTTCCACGTAAATACATTCATGATTTCTTACTCCAAGCGGGAGGTGGTTCGTGTGCGAAGTACTAGTGAGAGTAGTTTCAAAATGTACCAACGTTAAGTGTCTCTGTCTCTCTCGCCCTCTCCATGTCTTTCGTAACAAGCCCCTCCATATTGTTGTGAGTCCGCTAGGGACCTGTTTCTAATGTATTAAGTTTGGATGTTTGTCCTGTGTTACCATTTAGTTAGCTAGTGAATAAATAATTAAACCAATGTGTAGTACTGAATCATAAGGCTCTGGTTTTTGCAGATGCAAGGCGGTTACGTCTGTTCAGAATTATTATATGATACGAGGTTATGATTAATAAGTTCTGTTTATGGATGTAATAGGTAGAGCTTTAGAGTTTAATTAGGGAGATGGTAACTCCTTAAAAAAAAACTGCTCTCGTAGTGCCCCAAATCCTAATGAGTTAATCGTTACATGATTAATTTAAATTGGGTAACAATTAAACATAGTTGATTAGATAAATAACAGTCATCGGATTAATGAAAGTAAAGTCACGACATGCTTCTAGACATTTCCACTTCACCATAACAGCACTTCAGTTGACCGGGGCAGCTCTAGCAGGGCAGAAATTTGACAAACTCACTTTGCCATGTTGAAAGTCACTGAGCTCTTCATTAAGGCCTTCCTAATGTCAATGTTGGTCTATGGGGATTGCATGGCTGTGTGCTAGATATTATACACCTGTCAGCAACGGGTGTGGCTGAGATAACCAAATCCACTCATTTGAAGGGGTGTCCACATACACTATATATACAAAAGTATCGGTCTGTTCTAGTCTTCCATCTATTGGTCTTCTCCCTTTCTCCTTCAAGTGTCTTGTCTTTTTCCTCTCTTCTAATTGAAAATCCTCTCTGGCTCCATATGGAGACCTTCCCTCCAACATCTTCCCTTTGTCCACATATCTGTCCATCCGGTCATCTATTAGTCTTCTATATTTGTTTTTACTCTCAGTATTCTTTATTTTCCCTTCTTTCTCTCCTCCTCTGGAATGACGGAAATCCTATCCGTCTCAATATGTCTACCCACTAAAATCTCCATTAAAATCTTCAGCCCGTTTCACTTTCTCTGGAATGTTATCTGGCTCAACATGCACAGTATGTCTTCACACTAAAATCTCCTCTTTATCCATGCAGTCCGGTTATCCATCCATCTTTATCTTCTCTCTCTCTGTAGCCTCTCTTTTCTCTCTCGTCCTGTGGAATCCGGTATTTGGCTCAATATGTGGCCCGTCTTCACACTCAAATCTTCCCATCTATCCCATCCGGTTACATGTCAACTCTCGTTTCCCATCTCTTTCCCTCAATCTCTTTTCCTTGTGGAATCTGGTGTATCCATCCGGCTCAGGTCGTTGAGGCAGATGCAGCTGAGCCTCCTAAACATCTGTTTTCCGCATTCTGCCGCATCCCTCCCGTCCTGATGAGTTAACCTCTAACTCCCCAAAACATGTTCTTCTCATCGCAGCTTTAATATTCAGCTGGGCATTTGGGCTCTGGGCAGGGCAGTGTGGAGTGGAAAGGGGATGGCTGCTGCAGACATGCAAGTGAAGCCTACCTTTTCGTTATCCTTTTTTTCCCCCCTGGTGTTTTGGGTAGTAACTTTGTGGTATGGGCAGCTAAGATAGTAAATGCTTGATTGTCCACATCACTGTTTGCTCAGTGCTCCCAAATTTAAATGAGTCTTTTCATTGTTTTCGTTGCTATATTTTCATCCAGCTCCTGGGCTACTTCCGGCGCCGACAGAGATGGCCGCCTCGCTTCGCGTTCCTAGGAAACTATGCAGTTTTTTGTTTTTTTACGTGTTATTTCTTACATTAGTACCCCAGGTCATCTTAGGTTTCATTACATACAGTCGAGAAGAACTACTGAATATAAGATCAGCGTCAACTCACAATCAGTACGACCAAGAATATGTTTTCCGCGACGCGGATCCTGTGTTCTGCCTTACAAACAGGACAACGGAATGGATCGCATGCAGCGACCCAAGAAAACGACTCCGAAAAAGAGGGAAACGTAGCGGTCTTCTGGTCAGACTCCGGACAAGGGCACATCGCGCACCACTCCCCAGCATTCTTCTTGCCAATGTCCAGTCTCTTGACAACAAGGTTGATGAAATCCGAGCAAGGGTAGCATTCCAGAGGGACATCAGAGACTGCAACGTTCTCTGCTTCACGGAAACATGGCTTACTGGGAAGACGCTATCCGATGCGGTGCAGCCAACGGGTTTCTCCACGCATCGCGCCGACAGAAACAAACATCTTTCTGGTAAGAAGAGTGGCGGGGGCGTATGCCTCATGACTAACGAGACATGGTGTGATGAAGGAAACATACAGGAACTCAAATCCTTCTGTTCACCTAATTTAGAATTCCTCACAATCAAATGTAGACCGCATTATCTTCCAAGAGAATTCTCTTCGATTATAATCACAGCCGTATATATCCCCCACAAGCAGACACATCGATGGCTCTGAACAAACTTTATTTAACTCTTTGCAAACTGGAAACCATTTATCCGGAGGCTGCATTCATTGTAGCTGGGGATTTTAACAAAGCTAATCTGAAAACAAGACTCCCTAAATTTTATCAGCATATCAATTGCGCAACCAGGGGTGGTAAAACCTTGGATCATTGTTACTCTAACTTCCGCGACGCATATAAGGCCCTGCCCCGCCCCCCTTTCGGAAAAGCTGACCACGACTCCATTTAGTTGATCCCTGCCTACAGGCAGAAACTTAAACAAGAGGCTCCCACGCTGAGGTCTGTCCAACGCTGGTCAGACCAAGCTGACTCCACACTCCAAGACTGCTTCCATCACGTGGACTGGGACATGTTTCATATTGCGTCAGATAAAAATATTGACGAATACGCTGATTCGGTGTGCGAGTTCATTAGAACGTGCGTTGAAGATGTCGTTCCCATAGCAACGATAAAAACATTCCCTAACCAGAAACCGTGGATTGATGGCAGCATTCGCGTGAAACTGAAAGCGCGAACCACTGCTTTTAATCAGGGCAAGGTGACTGGAAACATGACCGAATACAAACAAGCTAAGCGTCAGTACAGAGACAAAGTAGAATCTCAATTCAACGGCTCAGACACAAGAGGCATGTGGCAGGGTCTACAGTCAATCACGGACTACAAGAAGAAACCCAGCCCAGTCATGGACCAGGATGTCTTGCTCCCAGGCAGACTAAACTTTTTTGCCCGCTTTGAGGACAATACAGTGCCACTGACACGGCCTGCAACGAAAACATGCGGTCTCTCCTTCACTGCAGCCGAGGTGAGTAAGACATTTAAACGTGTTAACCCTCGCAAGGCTGCAGGCCCAGACGGCATCCCCAGCCGCGCCCTCAGAGCATGCGCAGACCAGCTGGCCGGTGTGTTTACGGACATATTCAATCAATCCCTATACCAGTCCGCTGTTCCCACATGCTTCAAGAGGGCCACCATTGTTCCTGTTCCCAAGAAAGCTAAGGTAACTGAGCTAAACGACTACCGCCCCGTAGCACTCACTTCCGTCATCATGAAGTGCTTTGAGAGACTAGTCAAGGACCATATCACCTCCACCCTACCTGACACCCTAGACCCACTCCAATTTGCTTACCGCCCAAATAGGTCCACAGACGATGCAATCTCAACCACACTGCACACTGCCCTAACCCACCTGGACAAGAGGAATACCTATGTGAGAATGCTGTTCATCGACTACAGCTCGGCATTCAACACCATAGTACCCTCCAAGCTTGTCATCAAGCTCGAGACCCTGGGTCTCGACCCCGCCCTGTGCAACTGGGTACTGGACTTCCTGACGGGCCGCCCCCAGGTGGTGAGGGTAGGCAACAACATCTCCTCCCCGCTGATCCTCAACACGGGGCCCCACAAGGGTGCGTTCTGAGCCCTCTCCTGTACTCCCTGTTCACCCACGACTGCGTGGCCACGCACGCCTCCAACTCAATCATCAAGTTTGCGGACGACACAACAGTGGTAGGCTTGATTACCAACAACGACGAGACGGCCTACAGGGAGGAGGTGAGGGCCCTCGGAGTGTGGTGTCAGGAAAATAACCTCACACTCAACGTCAACAAAACTAAGGAGATGATTGTGGACTTCAGGAAACAGCAGAGGGAACACCCCCCTATCCACATCGATGGAACAGTAGTGGAGAGGGTAGCAAGTTTTAAGTTCCTCGGCATACACATCACAGACAAACTGAATTGGTCCACTCACACTGACAGCGTCGTGAAGAAGGCACAGCAGCGCCTCTTCAACCTCAGGAGGCTGAAGAAATTCGGCTTGTCACCAAAAGCACTCACAAACTTCTACAGATGCACAATCGAGAGCATCCTGGCGGGCTGTATCACCGCCTGGTACGGCAACTGCTCCGCCCTCAACCGTAAGGCTCTCCAGAGGGTAGTGAGGTCTGCACAACGCATCACCGGGGGCAAACTACCTGCCCTCCAGGACACCTACACCACCCGATGTTACAGGAAGGCCATAAAGATCATCAAGGACATCAACCACCCGAACCACTGCCTGTTCACCCCGCTATCATCCAGAAGGCGAGGTCAGTACAGGTGCATCAAAGCTGAGACCGAGAGACTGAAAAACAGCTTCTATCTCAAGGCCATCAGACTGTTAAACAGCCACCACTAACATTGAGTGGCTGCTGCCAACACACTGACATTGACACTGACCCAACTCCAGCCACTTTAATAATGGGAATTGATGGGAAATTATGTAAATATATCACTAGCCACTTTAAACAATGCTACCTTATATAATGTTACTTACCCTACATTATCCATCTCATATGCATACGTATATACTGTACTCTGCATCATCGACTGCATCCTTATGTAATACATGTATCACTAGCCACTGTTTACTTTGTCTACATACTCATCTCATATGTATATACTGTACTCGATACCATCTACTGTATGCTGCTCTGTACCATCACTCATTCATATATCCTTATGTACATATTCTTTATCCCCTTACACTGTGTATAAGACAGTAGTTTTGCAATTGTTAGTTAGATTACTTGTTGGTTATCACTGCATTGTCGGAACTAGAAGCACAAGCATTTCGCTACACTCGCATTAACATCTGCTAACCATGTGTATGTGACAAATAAAATTGGATTTGATTTGATTTCGCTACACTCGCATTAACATCTGCTAACCATGTGTATGTGTGACAAATACAATTTGATTTGATTTGGGCTACATTTGGACATTCGTAGTTACTCTGCATTCAATGTATAAACGCAACATGCAACAATTTTGCAGTTCATAATAAGGAAAATCAGTCAATTTAAATAAATTCCTTAGGCCCTAATTTATGGATTTCACATGACTGGGCAGGGGCGCAGCCATGGGTGGGCCTGGGAGGGCATAGGCCCAGCCAATCAGAATGAGTTTTTCCCCACAAAAAGGCTTTATTTATTTAAGGCAAAAATACTCCTCAGTGGACGCATGACTCAACCTTTGCCTCCCGAGCCCGTTGAGGAGTTGTCTCATTGCTGCACGATCAAAATTGTGGAGAAAAGTGGGTTAAAAAATACTCAGTTTCATCAGCTGTTCGGGTGGCTGGTCTCAGACGATACCGCAGGTGAATAATCCTGATGTGGAGGTCCTGGGATGGTGTGGTCTGCAGTTGTGAGACGGTTGGACGTACTGCCAAATTCTTAAAAATGACGTAGAATTTTTTTAAAAACATTTTAGTTTAACTAGGCAAGTCAGTTAAGAACAAATTCGTATTTACAATGACGGCCTACCCCGGCCAAACCCGGGCGATGCTGGGTCAATTGTGTGCCGCCCTATGGGACTCCCAATCACGGCTGGATGTGATACAGCCTGGATTTGAATCAGGGACTGTAGTGAAGCCTCTAGTACTGAGATGCAGTGCCTTAGACCACTGCGCAACTCTGGAGCAGCGGCCTTATGGTAGAGAAATGAACATTACATTCTCTGGCAACAGCTCTGGTGGACATTCCTGCGGTCAGCATGCCAATTGCACGCTCCCTCAAAACTTGGGAGACATCTGTGGCATTGTAATGTGTGACAAAATTGAAAACCTGTCAGGTGGATGGATTATCTTGGCAATGGAGAAATGCTCACTAACAGGGATGAAAATGGAAAACTTCTGAGATCTTTTGTTTCAGCTCATGAAACATGGGACCAGCACATTACATTTTAAGTTTATATTTTTGTTCCGTAGAGTTTGAGCCGGTGTTATTGTTTGGATGTGCCTGTTTGCTCTCCTTTCGGTGTTGGTATGCTTCATAGCGATATGGTCAGCTAGAATGCTGATATTGATGCTTATGGAGGGTTTGTGTACTTGCAGTGGATACACAATTTGTTCGGTATCTGCCTGAGTTGAGGTAAGCTCAGCGCTCACGGCCCATGTTTTACAGTAGTAGTTACCTTTAGCAGCAGCGAGGGAGCTAGTGCTCTTAAAAATAACCAATACTCATCCATGACATCTGTGACCTTGCTCCATTATGATTCAGCACACTCAAGACAGACAAGAACGCACACAGGCGCGCACACACCATGACTGGGGAGCTAATAAAAGCTGCAACACTGCCAAATAATGCATGTTGCGGTTTATCTAAAACTATTTTCAACAGTCAAAGAGAGACTATTACTACTTCAGGTAAATTACTGTACAGAGTACTGAGAGTATTGTGCACAATATGTAGCTTGTGTCTTCACACTATTTTTCCATTTCTTTTTTTCTCTTCGTAGAATCTGTTCTCTCTCTCTCTCGCTCTCTCTTTTGGCCCATTTCTCTCCCCCTGGAATCCCTATTGAGGTTACCTTTTTATATACAGGGCTGTGCACTCTAAAGCCCAGCCTACTGTACATTTACATCGCTAAAGCCCCAGTGGGCAGCTCACCTTGTTAACCTCCAGGATCTCCCCCCTCTCTTCTGTTTCCGGGCGGGCCTGGCTGGCCGAGCGTTCATTGTGTCTGGAGCTGCCGTCCTCCTCCACATACGGGATGAGTTGCTGTGTGGGGGGAGGGTATATCAAAATATACAATGTCCACCGGTGTTCAGTGAGGGGGATGTTAAATTGATAGTAGTTTGGTACGTTGGCTTGGAAAATACATTTATTGTCTCTTGTCTGTGGCTCCGTTGCAAAAGAGATTACCATTTCAAATGGGTCTCGCCTGGTTATATAAAGGATAAATAAAACATGAACAAATAAATAAGGTTCATTGGCTTGTCTCTCAAACAAAATAAATAAATAAGGATTGTGTGTAGAACACCAAAACACTCTAATCTACAAACAGTTCCATACCACCACCGACATTTCTGAATTAGGACTTCTCCACAGTCCATACCCAAGCTCTTAATTCATTTATAAGCACTCTCTGTGCTTGACGTTGTCTGGCTGACACTATTACCGACTGTTGTGATGAAAACCCTCTCAGAATGCTGAGGTCTTTCCCTTCCTCCCTCCCTCCTTTTCACTCTGCCTGGCTGTTCCTCCTGTTTTAAATCACACTGACACCTGCTGGTCTGCAGGATAACGAGCAGTGCCGTATGGAACACATGGTTATTTATTGCACTGCATCAAGAGCAACGGGCTTATCTTAAATAGTACCATTATACTAGCGTTACACTGTCGTCTACTGGGTTCCTATTATCATACATGGCTGTGTGATGTGAGATTGCTTAAACGGTTATGTAGGAACGAGGTAATGATTTGAGAAAAGCATAAGATTGGGTACAAGAGAAAAGCATAAGATTAGGTACAAGGGGAATAACGATTACCGGCCAACCAAAAGCCTTACCAGGTGTGAAAACACAGCGAAGTCCAAAACAAATCTGAGGCTGAGTGCTATTCTACATTCTGAAAAGCCTAGTAGTTGATTGCATTTCATTGCAGTCAGTGACCTGAAGTTTAGCAACTGGCAGAGGCCAAGAGTAGACAGTGATTGATGCAGGCTGTGACCAAAGCATTACTGCAGGGCTGAACGGGGCTGGATAGGGCCAAAAGACAGACAGAGACAAAGGCAGGGAGAGAGAATCAAATGAGAAACACGAGACCGCTATGGCAGTTCTCTAGTCAGTCAGAGACCGATGCCAAACCCAAAGTTGTCTGATTCGTATTAGAGAGAAGACAGAAGACATGCTGGATATTATATTAGGCCAACTCTGTAATTGTTAGGGCTGTAGAATCAGAGAGGAAAAAACGTCTACTTCCAGCTATAAGCCAAAAGCATTTTGAATTTAAAGGTAAGAGCTGTTTTTGGCAGTCGGAAGGGGGAAAATGTGCGGGGTTAGAGAGAGAAGGCGAGGGCGAGAGAGAAAGCGTGTGTGTTTGTGTCTCTGTGACTGTGTGTGTGTGTGAGTCATAACCCGTCTCTCTCCGCCACACTAGGATGGATGTGGTTTGCCTGTTGACAGAGAAGAATGGGGGTAATTAAGTTATCCAGGTTGCCTTACTTAGAAAGGGGGAACGAAATAGGGAGAAGAAAGGAGAGAAATGCCGTGGAGGATAAGTAAATTAAATGACATGGCCGCTCACGGTGCAGGAAATGCCAAAGAACGACAAGAGCTCAGTTGATTGCCTGGCTTGGGGAGAAAACAGAAAACCGCTGACGTGGGCAGCCTTCGCCAGCTGTTCATTACCAGGCCCGCTAATTAGGAACGCGATGAGGTCATGCTGGCCGAGTCATTGATTCCACTTCCTGTTTGGGGAAAGCCCAGTCAGCCAATAGCACGACTGTCAGGACTGTGGCCGGCCAATAGCAGGCTTGTCAGCCACTTGAGTTTTAGGGGATGATAAATAGCGGTGTGTGGAGGGCCAACATCAACTTCCTCCAACCAACATGGTATGGTGAGGTACTGGTTGGTCAGCACAATAAGTCATTTTCATAGCTTCTGAGAATATGTAAACATTTTAAATGAAGTGGTACAACTGGGGAGTGTAAATGGACAGTGAGGTTTATATAAAAAGTGTAACTTTTCAGAGGGAGAGAAATACAGCACGCCGGTATGCCATATGGGAAATTCCACCTTCACGGAATTATGCTGAGACGCATATTTTTCACATGAAAATGTATGCCAAAGAAAAACCATTGACTTCAAAGTTTAACAAACCATACAACTCTATGCACAAGGACCACTTTGAATAATTTACTAAATAAAACATTTACTGTAAAAACTGTGCAGATGCAAAGTTTAGAAACAAAATTGTATCTGCACAGATCTTCCTATAAATGTGTTTTTGTTCAAAATAGTTTTTGTTTGATATACATTTGAGTGAAAAATCTGAGTCTCACCGTAATTCCGTTACCATGGAATTGCCCATGTATAAAACAAACAAATGTAATGTACAGTACCAGTCAAACGTTTGCCCCCGGTGATGCGTTGTGCAGACCGCACCACATTCTGGAGAGCCCTGCGGTTGTGGGTGGTTGCCGTACCAGGCAGTGATACAGCCCTAGAGGATGCTCTCAATTGTGCATCTGTAAAAGTTTGTGAGGGTTTTAGGTGACAAGACAAATTTCTTCAGCCTCCCGAGGCAAAGAGAAACGACAGTCCATCATTACTTTGAAAGTTTCTTCAAGTGCAGTCGCAAAAACCATCAAGTGTTATGATGAAACTGACTCTCATGAGGACAGCCACAGGAAAGGAAGACCCAGAGTTACCTCTGCTGCAGAAGACAAGTTCATTAGAGTTAACTGCACCACAGATTGCAGCCCAAATAAATGCTTCACAGAGTTCAAGTAACAGATACATCAACATCAACTGTTCAGAGGGACTGAGTGAATCAGGCCTTCATGGTTGAATTGTTGCAAAGAAACCACTACTAAAAGGACACCAATAAGAAGAAGAGACTTGCTTGGGCCAAGAAACATGAGGACCGGTGGAAATGGACATTAGACCGGTGGAAATCTGTCCTTTAGTCTGATGAGTCCACATTTGAGATTTTTGGTTCCAACCGTGTCTTTGTGAGATGCAGAGTAGGTGAACGGATGATCTCTGCATGTGTGGTTCCCACCATGAAGCATGGAGGAGGAGGTGTGGGGGTGCTTTGCTGGTGACACTGTCGCTGATTTAGAATTCAAGCACACTTAACCAGCATGGCTACCACAGCATTCTGCAGCGATACGCCATCCCATCTGGTTTGCAGTTAGTGGGACTATCATTTGTTTTTCAACAGGACAATGACCCAACACACCTCCAGGCAGTGTAAGGGATATTTGACCAAGAAGAAGAGTGATGGAGTGCTGCATCAAATGACCTGGCCTCCACATTCCCCCGAACTCAACCCAAATGAGATGGTTTGGGATGAGTTGGACTGCAGAGTGAAGGAAAAGCACCCAATAAGTGCTCAGCATATATGAGAACTCTTTCAAGACTGTTGGAAAAGCTTTCCAGGTGAAGCTGGTTGAGAGAATGCCAAGCGTGTACAAAGCTGTCATCAAGGCAAAGGGTGGCTACTTTTTTTCTTTTTGAATTTTACCCCCTTTTCTCCCCAATTTTGTGGTATCCAATTGTTAGTAGCTACTATCTTGTCTCATCGCTACAACTCCCGTATGGGCTCGGGAAAGTTCGAAAGCCATGCGTCCTCCGAAACACAACCCAACCAAGCCGCACTGCTTCTTAACACAGTGCGCATCCAACCCGGAAGCCAGCCGCACCAATGTGTCCGAGGAAACACTGTGCACCTAGCGACCTGGTTAGCGCGCACTGCGCCCGGCCCGCCACCGGAGTCGCTAGTGCGCGATGAGACAAGGTTATCCCTACCGGCCAAACCCTCCCTAACCCGGACGACGCTAGGCCAATTGTGCGTCGCCCCACAGACCTCCCGGTCGCGGCCGGCTGTGACAGAGCCTGGGCTCGAACCCAGAGTCTCTGGTGGCACAGCTAGCACTGCGATGCAGTGCCCTAGACCACTGCGAAAGGGTGGCTACTTTAAAGTATCTCAAATATATTTAGATTTGTTTAACATTTTTTGGGGTTACTGCATGAGGAGGTGTTATTTCATAGTTTTGATGTCTTCACTATTATTCCACAATGTTTTAAAAAATGAAGTAAAAACCCTTGAATGAGTAGCTGTATCCAAACTTGAGTGGTAATGTACATGTTTAATGCAAAATGCCTCTGTCAGATGTAAGAAAAGGCTCATTAAACGTGTGCATGCAGTCCGTTCTAAAACATTGGTTTAAAACCAATTGGCTCCAAACCAATAGGAGAAAAGACTGCAACAATAAAACTACAAATAAAAACAATGGAATCGCCCAGCATGAGGTCTGAAACAACAACCGCCCCAGTAACTCAGTAAAATAAAGTGGTGGGTGGGTGTCCATAACAGCCACTAAGGAGGCCCTAGGGACAAACACAAGGAGAAATGTAATTGAATGTGGAGCTGAGCCAAGGGTCTGTGTCCCAAATGGATACAAATTCCTTGTACAGCGCACTACTTTTGACCAGAGCCTTGTCAAAAGTAGTGCACTATATAGGGAATAGGGTGTGCCGAGGTAGACCGGGACAGAGTGGGAGAGGCACCAAGTAAATGATGTCCAGTTCAAACTAGTTAGATATTGATTGTGATCGACAGAGTGGTCCTGGGACAGTGGTCACTCACCTCTGGGGTTACGGGGTCCAGACCGGTGCAGTTTTCATTGCATTTGTCATAGACGAGGCGCAGCTTGCGGAAGAGTACAGAGAGCATACGCAGGTGCTCCTGCAGTTTGCCCAGCCTGTCCTGGTGGGTGCTGGGGTGGTACGTCACTCCATTTGGCAGCTGGGGGAGAAGACATAGGAAGGAAGTGTTTTTCTCTTTTAGTAATGTAATAACATTTTAATAATTGCTACGGGCCAATACAAGGCCTCCTATTTACTCCTTGACTAGTACCTTCTTGACTACTGGTAATCAGCGTGTGATTACTCAAATGTTTATGGTGGTAACTGAAGTGTAGAAGTTTTGTAAAATAATGATTTTTTTTTTTTTTTTGCAATGTAGACCAAAAAAATAAATACAATTCATTTTACTGTGCTGTTACATGGCATTCCACCAGGAGAAGTTACATATGATATGTGTATAACTTTAAACTGCTTCGGACTTTTTAACCTGAGCTTTATGCTAACTAACTTTAGCTTTAGGCACTTTTAACTGATCATTTCAACTGAGGTTTAATGCTAACTAGCTTTAGCTTAAGGCACTTTAAACTGATAATTTCAACGGAGCTTTAATGCTAACTAGCTGTAGGTGCTTTTAACCGATCGTAATCATCCTGTGCAGCCTGAAATGATTCCCTGCATGAGGGTAGGTGAGGTGTATACCTGTATACATGTCTACCAGAGTGATCTTTTTTCACACAGTCTGTGATCTGTGAAACAAGTCACAACAGTGCTGTTTGTGCATTCTGTGGCGAGGAAGCGCAGCTTGTGTTGTGGTGGTAATGCATTCTTCTTCTTTTGTCTTTGACTTTCTCATCGTTGTTTTAATGAGCTGCAGAAGGATCTTCTTTGAGACACAGAGCGAGAGAGACAATGTCTGACAATGTCCCAAATGGCACCCTATTCCTTATATAGTGCACTACTTTTGACCAGGGTCCTAGTATGGGCCCTGGTCAAAAGTAGTGAACTACATAGGGAATTATGTGCCATTTAGGACAACCTGTCCTGAACTCATCTCCAGGGCACCGTCTGATCTTTCCAATGTGTCAACAGAAGGACGAGAAGAGGTATAAACAGATGGTGACTGTCTAATGATAAAATGGAGACCTTTTCATACCCAATTATATCACCCATGTTTTAAAACTAGTGTGAAACAGGATTGGGACATTTATTTGTATTTAACTAGGCAAGACAAGAAGCAAGAAGATCCCGCGCTGAGGTCTGTTCAACGCTGGACCGACCAATCTGATTCCACACTCCAAGACTGCTTCCATCACGTGGACTGGGATATGTTCCGTATTGCGTCAGACGACAACATTGACGAATACGCTGATTCGGTGTGCGAGTTCATTAGAACATGCGTTGAAGATGTCGTTCCCATAGCAACGATTAAAACATTCCCAAACCAGAAACCGTGGATTGATGGCAGCATTCGCGTGAAACTGAAAGCGCGAACCACTGCTTTTAATCAGGGCAAGGTGACTGGAAACATGATCGAATACAAACAGTGTAACTATTCCCTCCGCAAGGCAATCAAACAAGCTAAGCGTCAGTATAGAGACAAAGTAGAATCTCAATTCAACGGCTCAGACACAAGAGGTATGTGGCAGGGTCTACAGTCAATCACGGATTACAAAAAGAAAACCAGCACTGTCACGGACCAGGATGTCTTGCTCCCAGGCAGACTAAATAACTTTTTTGCCCGCTTTGAGGACAATACAGTGCCACTGACACTGCCCGCAACTAAAACATGCGGACTCACCTTCACTGCAGCCGACGTGAGGAAAACATTTAAACGTGTTAACCCTCGCAAGGCTGCAGGCCCAGACGGCATCCCCAGCCGCGCCCTCAGAGCATGCGCAGACCAGCTGGCTGGTGTGTTTACGGACATATTCAATCAATCCCTATCCCAGTCTGTTGTTCCCACATGCTTCAAGAGGGCCACCATTGTTCCTGTTCCCAAGAAAGCTAAGGTAACTGAGCTAAACGACTACCGCCCCGTAGCACTCACTTCCGTCATCATGAAGTGCGAGACGGCCTACAGGGAGGAGGTGAGGACCCTCGGAGTGTGGTGTCAGGAAAATAACCTCACACTCAACGTCAACAAAACTAAGGAGATGATTGTGGACTTCAGGAAACAGCAGAGGGAACACCCCCCTATCCACATCGATGGAACAGTAGTGGAGAGGGTAGTAAGTTTTAAGTTCCTCGGCGTACACATCACAGACAAACTGAATTGGTCCACCCACACAGACAGCATCGTGAAGAAGGCGCAGCAGCGCCTCTTCAACCTCAGGAGGCTGAAGAAATTTGGCTTGTCACCAAAAGCACTCACAAACTTCTACAGATGCACAATCGAGAGCATCCTGTCGGGCTGTATCACCGCCTGGTACGGCAACTGCTCTGCCCACAACCGTAAGGCTCTCCAGAGGGTAGTGAGGTCTGCACAACGCATCACCGGGGGAAAACTACCTGCCCTCCAGGACACCTACACCACCCGATGTCACAGGAAGGCCATAAAGATCATCAAGGACAGCAACCACCCAAGCCACTGCCTGTTTACCCCGCTATCATCCAGAAGGCGAGGTCAGTACAGGTGCATCAAAGCTGGGACTGAGAGACTGAAAAACAGCTTCTATCTCAAGGCCATCAGACTGTTAAACAGCCACCACTAACATTGAGTGGCTGCTGCCAACACACTGACTCAACTCCAGCCACTTTAATAATGGGAAATGATGTAAAATATATCACTAGCCACTTTAAACAATGCTACCTAATATAATGTTTACATACCCTACATTATTCATCACATATGTATACGTATATACTGTACTCTATCATCTACTGCATCCTTATGTAATACATGTATCACTAGCCACTTTAACTATGCCACTTTGTTTACATACTCATCTCATATGTATATACTGCACTCAATACCATCTACTGTATCTTGCCTACGCCGCTCTGTACCATCACTCATTCATATATCTTTATGTACATATTCTTTATCCCCTTACACTTGTGTCTAGAAGGTAGTAGTTTTGGAATTGTTAGCTAGATTACTTGTTGGTTATTACTGCATTGTCGGAACTAGAAGCACAAGCATTTCGCTACACTCGCACTAACATCTGTTAACCATGTGTATGTGACAAATAAAATTTGATTTGAAGTCAGTTAAGAACAAATTCTGATTTACAATGACTGCCTACCTCGGCCAAACCCTAACGACGCTTGGCCAATTGTGCGCCGCCCTATGGGACTCCCAATCACAGCCGGTTGTGATACAGCCTGGAATCGAACCAGGGTCTGTAGTGACGCCTCTAGCACTGAAATGCAGTGCCTTAGACCACTGCGCCACTCGGGAGACATGCCTTTCTAGGGCAATAATAAAAGCTGGCTTAGTTGGCCTAGCTTTCTGCTCGTAGGCCCATATCCATCCATTTTCATCATAAAACAGAGGGACAATACATGTCGTGGGGGACAATCAATGTTGTGCTGTCGGTTTGAGGTCAAATAAGGCTGAATGCTTTGCGTGTAATAAAGGTGGTTGACAGACCAGCACCATCCATAATCAAAGGCAACCCATGAAGTTCATTCAGCTTTTACACCGCCCCATTACAAAAAGTCACAAACACTCACCTGCATGTTCCTCAACAGCTGGAAGATCTCCATGGTGCGTAAGACAATATCCTGCACCGTCTCCTGGCCGATGCGACAGAGCGACGCCGTGTTGACATCACGGGCAGCCTGAGCCTGCTGCCCAGCGAACGCCACCATGGGAGGGGTGGTCATGTGGACAGCAGAGGACCTGTAGGTGCAGTGATGGGTCAGCTTATTCTACACTGGCACACCTTGGCATGCCTGGTCGTATGATATTGGAAGGATGGAAAAGGGAAGGGTTGGGGAGAGAGACAGGGAAAAAGAAACAGACTGGTTAATTTCTTGATACATTCCCAATGATGAGTTGATGAATTAATGAATATATAAATAAATAAACTATTGTTGCCAGACAAATTTCCTTATGGGACAATAATTAATTCATTTATCCAAAAATAATTGCAAGCTATTTATCTCCAAGCTTCCCCTTAACCCTTTAGTCCATCAGCCCGTTCCATACTCAAAGGGGAAAAAAAGTGGCAGTATAGAGTGAAATAATGTGCTAAACAAAATTGATTTTATTTTTATGTATGGAACTAAACTAGAAATATTTTTGCATCTCGGTCTCTTTGATTTTTCCTTATGATTTTTTGTGTGTAAGTTAATGGTTTGTGTGTGATCACCTGCTGAAACCCTAGAACTTACCTATCTACAGTGCCTTTGGAAAGTAGTCAGACCCCTTGACATTTTCCATATTTTGGTAGGTTACAGCCTTACTCTAAAATGGATTAAATGTGTTTTATTTCCTCATCGATCTACACACAATACCCAATAATGACAAAGAAAAACAGGATTTTAGACATTTTTGGAAAAAACTGAAATATCACATTTACATAAGTTTTCAGACCCCTACTCAGTACTTTGAGGCACTTTCGGCAGCGATTGCAGCCTGGAGTCTTTTTGGTTGACGCTACAAGCTTGGCACACCTGTATTTGGAGAGTTTCTCCCATTCTTCTCTGCAGATCCTCTCAAGCTCTAACAGGTTGGATGGAGAGTGGTGCTGCACAGCTATTTTAGGGTCTCTCCCGAGATGTTCGACTGGGTTCAAGTCTGGGCTCAAGCTGGGTCACTCAAGGACATTGAGACTTGTCCCAAAGCCACTCCTGCATTTTCTTGGCTGTGTGCTTAGTGTCATTGTCCTGTTGGAAGGTGAACCTTCGCCCTAGTCTGAGGTCCTGAGCGCTCTGGAGCAGGTTTTCATCAAAGATCTCTCTGTACTTTGCTCTGTTCATCTTTGGCTCAATCCTGACAAGTCTCCCAGTCCCTGCCACTCAAAAACATCCCCACAGCATGATGCTGCCACCACCACTATGCTTCACCGCAGGGATGGTGCTAGGTTTCCTCCAGAAGTGATGCTTGGCAATCAGCCTAAAGAGTTCAATCTTGGTTTCATCATGGTCTGAGAGACTTAAGGTGGCTTTTGGCAAACTACAAGCGGGCTGTCATTCCATCTGGCCACTTTACCATAAAGGCCTGATTGGTGGAGTGCTGCAGAGATGGTTGTCCTTCTGGAAGGTTCTCCCATCTCCACAGAGGAACTCTAGAGCTCTGTCAGAGTGACCAAGGCCATTCTCCCGATTTGCTCAGGCGGCCAGCTCTAAGAATTGTCTTGGTGGTACCAAACTTCTTTCATTGAAGAATGGAGCCCACTGTGGTTATTTATTTTACCTTTATTTAACTAGGCAAGTCAGTTAAGAACAAATTCTTATTTTCAATTATGGCCTACCAGAAGGTAAGACTTCCTGGGGGGACAGGGGCTGGGATTAAAAAACTAAAATACAAATATAGGACAAAATACACACCACGACACTACACTACACTAATCTTGGGAACCTTCAATGCTGCAGATATTTTTTGGTACCCTTCCCTAGATCTGTGTCTTGACACAATCTCGTCTCGGCGCTCTACGGACAATTCCTTCCACCTCGGGCTTGGTTTTGGCCCTGGCATACACTGTCAATTGTGGGACCTATATAGACAGGTGTGTGCCTTTCCAAATCATGTCCAATCAGTTGAATTTACCACAGGTGGACTCCAATCAAGTTGTAGAAACATCAAGGAAGAACAATGGAAACGGGATGCACCTGAGCATAGAAAAGGGTCTAAATACTTTTATTTTTTCTACATTTTCACTTTGTCATTATGGGGTAGTGTGTAGATTGCTGAGGATTTTAATTGTTTTTAACCCATTTTTAATAAGGTTTTAACATAACAAAATGTGAAAAAAGTGAAGGGGTCTGAATACTTTCCCAAAGTTACTGTATATCTATTTATTTCTTATCTTAACTAAGGTAAAAGAAACACAGGAGCGGTCATTAAAATTATTATTTATTTTTATTGAAATTTAGGCAGGCAACAGTTTTCCCAGGCCTCCACCCTGGAGGTTCACTGAAGATCTCACCTTACTCAGGTAGCTGTGAAACCTCTTCCAGGCTGAGAACTTTGTCAGTCTAAGCCTTGCAGCCCTCGGGCTTTGAGGCAGCCTCTTTGACACTGCCAAGTTCATTCCTCAGGGGGAGGCCCCAGTTGCTGTCTGTGCCTCGTCTTTGCTACTCCCCATGGTGCTGAAGGTAGGGCGCAACAACTTTTCTTCGCACATGGGGAAAATAGCAAAGGGCCAGTAGACTCCGCTATCAGAGTACGGATCAGCCTCCTCCTTTCCACGTGCAAACTTGGGTAGGGGTAGAAGAGACCCATCACTTTTTTTTTCTAGTGACCATTGGTCTATGCATGGCATAGTCTACAAGCTGAGGCTCTAGTGAACTGTAAGTCATGATGATATGAATAATAACAATCAAGGTGCAGCTACTGCAGAAGGTGCAACTGAAGTTGAATGACACGTTCTGGTTTTTAAAACCAAATCTCTATTTAAAAAAATAATAATAATAACCACGGCTCAAACACTAACGTTACGTCTTTTTAGAAATGGCTACGCTCTCCGTATAGTGACCGGGGAAACGGCTCGAGTCGCACAAAAGGGAATATAACGTTGCAGATAAAGTTCGGAAGGACATCATTTCATGTGCACAACATCTAAAGCCCCGGATCACTATACCGAGAGATTTGCCATTTCTAAAAGGACGTATTTCGGTGTTTTTGAAGCCTTTGTAAAAAAATATATAAAAAGGCTCCACCCTTCAATAACATAGCAATTCACACGCACTAGAATAGCCTGGCAAATTAACTGTATACAGTACATTTCTGGAAGGCATGGACACTTACATCAGTGTAAACGGACAGCTCTATGCATTGTATCTGCAACGTTGCACCCCAACTTCACACGCCACAGTTGACGTAATAACGGTTTATTTAGTTGGATGGCTAACGTTGCTGGCTACAGACAGCAAGCTGTTAGCAAACGAGACGAGAGTTATTTCAAATAGCTTTAACATGAATTTGTCCTCTTGCTATACAAAACAAAAAGTTGACTTTGGCGCTTTTCATATTGTCCAACTGACTAAAAACGCAATACGTAAACTTACCTGTGCTAGCTAGTATTAATGTATATTGTTTGTTGACATGTGTGTCAAGTTCCTTTTCTTCAGGATATCGAAAGTGTCAAACATCGCGAGACCTTACATTGAGTATCTTAACCGTAAAGCATGAAATATGAGCGTTTATTAAAGCTTTACTCTTTGGTTGCTAGCAACATTACTCATACCCATTGGTTCTTGAAGACTGTAACTTATACATGCCTAATGAGCTTAGTTTAACTGTCGTACCCTATCGTACCCCATCATAACCCAAAATATAATACGCTTGTTATACTCCAATGTTTGTAAACAAACACTGTATAGCCTCAAAACATGGTTAAAACTGTACTTTTGAGATCATGGATGGTCAGTCCTTGCAAACAGAGCTCTAAAATACAAGGCCCATATCCATCAGCTTTCTATCAAAACACATGTGAGGTGACTTTGTTATTGTTTCAATTAAGGATTCCAGCTTTAAAATGTGGATTATTGTTGCTGCCATTGATTGCACTGAAATATATTGATGACTATGAAAAAACACCAACTCTAATACAAAAAAAATGCATTAGCATTATCTTACAGCAGATACGGTATGTATATCAAATATAGGTGTTTAATACCCCACTAATGATGTTACGGTAGAGCAGAGCTCCACTGCAAGTTCACCTGTATAAAAGCGACACCTGGTGGTCATTCTGCGATCAACACTGCCCTGTGTAATTTATCTATTTTAACTTTTTGGTGAAGTGACTTACTGTATTTGTATACGATTTAGCTGGGATCATCCCTAACGTGTCATGTGTCATCATAATCTTCCTCTTTGTATAAAAAAAAACACCATTCAAACTTGTGTGAGCCCCTAATCCTATGTTATTAATGGTAGAATGGACAAAAACTATAATTCTCTGCTAGGTTTCCATTCATAGCTCACAAAGCAATCTGTTACGGGTTATCTTTATTTAAATTAAAGTATCAAACACAAGATGTGCCTGAAATAGATACTTACTCATCCTGTGCGCCCTGCCGTGCTAAATTGCTGCTCTGAGTGACAAGGAGAATAAGAGAGGGTTTTATTGAAAAAATGAAAGGCTTCTTCAGGCTTCAGGCTTGAGTGAAGCTGAAGTTTGAAAATAATGCCTGTTACTTAATTTCCATTATTCCTTCAAATGTGGGGTTATACGGCTACAGGATGGATTTAAATGTCAATTTATCTAGTGAAGGAGGCTGAGGTTGGGTAATTGTAAACCTTGAGACAGGTTTTATTTTCTTCTCTCTAAAGCTCTCTGTGTAAGCTACTGAAACAGAAACGGGCACAGAAACGCCATGTCAGTTCACTTGGCTGCTGACAACTTCTTAATTTGCGAAAAAGAGTGCCGTTTACTTCACCACGATGAATGAGTTACAATCTGGCTCGTCACAGGTTGTTCGATCCTAATTTCTTAGGTTATCATTTGTTTCCCACATATGAATATTGAATAACTGAGGCTTGGTGTGACACGTGGCTCTATTTTGAGGCATTTGCACAAAATATGTAGACACAATTCTGGTTCTGTTGTGTCGTGCCTGTAGTGTTTAAGTATTTTATAACAAACCTATGAATATTCAAAGTCCATAAAGATGAAGACAAATTTCACATCTGATACAGAATCTATACTTAACATATGTTTCCAATGACCATACCTTACCTTAACACCCTCAAGCACAGACAGATAAAGCACATAGTTGATAGAGAAGTGTTCTCAAATACTGTTCAATTACCATGAATTATACAAACATTTAATAAATAGGCTACTATATTTAAGAAGAGAGATTTGCTCTGTGACACATATTCTAACCACTTAGAAACTTCTTAAATATAAGATAGGCTGACATTGATGACCTTGGTGTGATTTCAGGGTGTACAGTACAGTATTGGACCATATCACCTACACCAAACAAGCAGAGAGCCTCAACAATGGCCAGATTGAAGGCCCCAGAGTGTTGGAAGGGAAAACACCCAGTGAGAGGAGAGGAAACGTGAACCATATAATGACTGCTGAGGGATATCAGGCTAAATCGGATTATCTACCATACTCAGCCGTCTCGTGCTTTAATTAAAAACACTCTGATCTTGTTTCTCCAGGGTTAGGTTCGGGAGGGGCACCGTGCACAATAGTCTGCTCTCCCACTTCAACCAGGACAGTGTCTCACGTTGAAGAGGATTAAAAGAGAGAATGGACCAAGCTACAGAGAAGGATAGAGATAATATAGGAGTAGGGCTAAATTGCACGGTTCTGTGCCCCTCTGCCTCATGTGGAATCCTGTGCGAATTTCAGCCCAACAGTGACTGCCAGAGCAGCAGTTGGATAAAGGGCTTAACTTTCTCTGTGTGTGTGTGAGCTGAGTAGAGTGGGGTGCAAAGAGTGTGTGTGTGTGTGTGTGTGTGTGTGAGAGAGAGTAATGTAGAGCAGACAAAAGCAGGGTGCAAAGAGGATGGGGTGCACAGGAGATGGGATACTGCCAGGGGTCAGCTGATTTCAGGGAAACACAATCCATCAATCAGATGTTAAACACACACACGCTGCTCTAATCTGCCGAGTCATGCTCACACAGCCCACAGAGTGGAGTGCAAATGCAGATGTTAAACACACACACGCTGCTCTAATCTGCCGAGTCATGCTCACACAGCCCACAGAGTGGAGTGCAAATGCAGAGGTTAAACACACACACGCTGCTCTAATCTGCCGAGTCATGCTCACACAGCCCACAGAGTGGAGTGCAAATGCAGAGGTTAAATGTTGATCCACTCACACATTCTAGAGAGCTTGTGATAGCCTTGCTGAAATGGTTTGCTACAACAAAACAAGTTAGCTGTGAAATCATAATTACACAAAATAACTTGGCCTTAAAAAAACAACAAAGACCTCAAAAAGAAAATGCATACTTAATCACTGACTCTCCCTTCCTTAATTGACTTATTCTACATGTTTCAAATACCCCCTAATAGCTTTCAGTACACAAACTGAACCTTCCCCCTGTGTACATTTGATCAATTCATGTTATCAGGGTCTGATTTTCGACAGACTGATTGAAGTCTCCCTTTAAGGGAGGGTGAGGCCAAACCAGAGATGTGTATATGATACTGGGTCAGTAACACTAAGGGACCCTTGAGACCCAAGATGGCTGATCCATTGCATTGACGGCCTACAGCTGCACCAGACTGGCTGAAGGTCGAGGAGGGGACAGGGAAATGAAAAGGGATCAAGGTGTGCAAAGAGACAATGGATCCACTGAGTGCTGTGTTGCTGATCAGGAACTATAGCAGAAGGCAAAAGGGCAAACATGATTATTGACAACAGTAGATTTTATTCAAATCAGCATTTTAAATATAAAGACGGTTTTGTTCTCTTAATTATTAGCATCTAACACCGTGCGGTTTCATCTAATGTTCTTTAAACGATACAGTGACCAGCATTTCAATATAGACACTTAAACCATTAAGCACTCAAATTACATTTTAATATGTGGACTTACAGTAAGACAAAAACATATTTAAATATAATTCATGGTGCAACACTTTCAAGCCTGTGATCAGCTATGGCACCCCATCCCTGATCTCTTCAATCTTTACTTATTTGGGAATGTTGGCACAGAGGCACTTTCTTGTGACTATAGAATGACCACCTCAGCTTTCAGAGATAAACAAACTAACCACACAACAAAAGGGGTCAAATACAAAGCAGGATCAGTGAGTTAGCCAGCTATCTTTGATAAACAACCCCAAATAACTTATTGATTTTCTTGGTTCATTAAGAAATGTCAATTTAGATATGTGTTTTTGGTTGTTGAGTCAATTGGGGGGGGGTAAATGATCTAAACTTGTAATCATGGTCAAATTATTAAAAACTCTCCAACCTATGCCAAAATGTGTCGCTGTAAAACTGCTACATTTCCTCTCCACCCCTTGACAAAATGAGTAGAATGGCAAGAAATTTGTTATAAAATTGCTAAATCTTCTCTACACCCCATGGCAGAATGTGTAGAATTGCGGGAAATTAACTCTAAGGGCTCTATCTTAACAAACCTAACGCAATCGTCAATCTAAGCGTTGGCAGTAGCGCTATAGGTTCGAGGGTGTGTCCAAAATATTTTTGCTATTTTTACAACCACAATTATCTGCGCAGTTGCTGGCGGTGGCTCCAAAGGGCTGGGATTTGATGAATAAATAAGTTGTGGGTGTGTTGAGGCTTGACCCCTCACTGGCCAATCAGAACGTGCTCCATGGCTAAATATGTAGTTGCTTCAATTTGTGTATATACAGTCTTGTATATATTACCTTGGGATCAACTCAAATTCCAATGTTAGTCCACTATAGTTTGTTAAACAGCTTACAGAAAGAAAATAACTAAATGTAGATCCCATATTTGCTAAACTTGAACCTGTTTGCAGTCTACATTGTTCTAAGTAATTGCTTCAATAGCATTCGCACTGATTTAGGGGCTAGGCCTACTGTAAATTGCATTATGGCTGAGCATGGACATGCCAAATGTTGTCAATAAGCAAGATTAAATTCACACTGAAAAGTATAATGAGTTTGTTTTAATAAAATTAAACAAAAAGCAAGAAATGTTTTATTTTTTTTCAACAACAATAAATGCATGTCAAATGTAATGATATCATAAAATCACCATCATAAAAAAAAAAAACACAACGCATTGCTGTTGAACCAGCCTTCGCTATAGTAGTCCTAGGGTAAGGGTAGTCTGTGGAGGGCTTGGATTTTTAAAAAAAAGTTGAAATGGAAAACAAGCAATTGTTACATGAAAATAACTTCTAAATACGAGGTTCACCGGTATTCACTGAGGATCTCATCTCTCCTGTCACGATGGGCACGGAGACATGTAACCTATATCACGGAGGGAGTCTTACACACGTCCAAAGCATGGCTAAAATACTGTAGGCCTGCCTACAATGCACAGATAAAAAGGGAATGTCAGCTCACTGTTTTGCTCCTTTCAAACTTGATACAGTATTTTAATAAAGCTTGGGTGATTAAGATTTATTTCCAAGCGGTATTACGAGCCAAACCCTTTATCGACAGTCTTGTCTAGCCTACTTGATTACATTGGGCTGGACAAAAAGAAAACAGCCTTCATTGAGAGGGGAGGCTATGCTTGGTTTTTAATCAAATAAAATGGGGGAAAAACATGAATGTTTTATGTTTCTAAATACGAAGTATACAGGTACCAAATCACATCTTGTTCCATGTTCATGTGGGCAGTGTGCGCGTCACGGCTGGATAGGCTGTGTTTCAGCTGTCAAAATTCATACCATAACCAACTGCGTTACCATTAAAACCAGCTTTTGATCGGTCTTAAATATCCCTGCCAGTGCCGGCTGAAATTAGTACTTTGGATAATGTTTTTAAGGGCACGCCTAAAATATTTACACTCCTCCCATCTGAGCGTAAGCATGCTGATGTTAGATGGATAAATTGCCAAACCTGGCATTAGGGTGGGAAAATGCCAGTCTGACAGTTTTCACGTGACGAAATTGCAAACTAACTTGCGTATGACACTAGTACCTCCTTAACGCCAGCTGAAAATAGAGCCCTAAAACATTGAACCTGCTTTGTAGTATACCCCTCTGGTCCAATATCCATGATTGATCAGCCAAAAGCAGAGCCTGAAGTGGACTGAAATATGTGCCGGTACTCCTCCAGAGAGACACTGCACTGCAAGTTGTTTGCTGTAACATATAGTCAAAAAAAGTTGTGTTCTATTCTATTTGGATTGCTGTTTATATTAAGGTGCCACAACGCCGCAAAATTTTAGGCCGCATTCTATAAAAGGTGCAGGAACTCTAGCGGTACAAATGTGAGGTGCGAGAAATCAGTTCCAATATGTTCCTGGTCAAGTCAAGCACTCGCCAAAAGACTGTGTCCAGGCTACAACTAAATCCTGGTTAGGTAGCTTAACTTAGCCTTATTCCTCTGGGCTCCTGGCCTCTCCCATGGGCTTAAACAGGTGTCTACATTTTGGGGTCCTCACACAGACTACACCCAGGCTTCTGGTCGGCCTGCTGTTCCAGCTGTAAGGTGACTGAATGAAAGTTGTAGTTGGAGAAGCAGGTTTGGGTCATCTCCCTTAGGACTGGCTGGGCATCCACTATGTCATCTGTGGAGGGAAAGGAAATGCAACTATGATGACACTGACCAACTGACAATTTCGCAAGTCACTACGGTCTGATCAAGTCAAGTCACAAGCAGTGCACACATATAGTGGAAACAGCAGTGGCATTTCCGCAGAATGTTTCATTCTCGGATGCATGACAAGCGAAAAAAAGGGTCAGGGACACAATAAAGCCATCATCATCATCACATATGGGAGTTGTAACATAACAGGAGATTACTGACAGCCTAGTCCAGCTACACTCACCTATGGCCACGTGTGCTGAGAGCACCGTCTGGTTCATAGTCAGGGCCCAGATATGGAGGCTATGGACAGACTTCACCCCCTTCACTGCCAGCAGCCGATCCCTCACCTCACCGTGCTTCACTCCAGCTGGGGTACCTTGGGAGAAATAAGAGAGGGAGGGAGGGAAAGAGAGAGAGAGAGATGGATTTCATTACACGCAAACGCACACACAGAGAGGGGGACTGGGCACAAAAGATGGGCATCTTGGGCAACACTTGTGATCATAAAAGTTTTAGACATGTTGCAATCGTCAACTCTTGCACAAATCATATCCTTATGGCTGTCGTCCCTATAAATCATTCCTCGTCTACAATAAGACATCTACTTTGCCATAATCCCGAAACAGGGACGATAGAGAGAACTCCCTGTATTACCTTCCATGAGGACAAGCAGGATGTCTCTCATAATGGTGATGGTGGTTCCCAGGACAAACATGGAAAACAGGAACGTACAGATCGGGTCAGCTATCTTATACTCAGGCTGTGGGAAACAAAGAGAAAGCGAGAGTAAGGACCGTAATCATTACATTGTCATTGCATGATCTATTTTCCACCCAATATATTTAACTTCAGTTAAGACATACTTGTGGTAAAACATACAGGGGACATCTCGATCTCACGTTAGAAACACATGAACGTTTGTGCTTGTACAGCATCACAAAAGGGATCATTCTATTGAGGATTGCCTGCTAGCAATATCAGTTAAAAAAAACATCAATCTCTAGTTTTGGAGTTACCTTTGAGAACATGACGCAGTAGATATCAGTGCCTACGGAGGTGCATGCTCAGCACATGAAGATTTTGAGAGATTATCACACACAGGAAGGAAGAGGGGGGGGGAGTCTAAAAGTCACACTGGACTTACTGTGAAATTAACAGTAAACTACTGTAACAGAGCGGTCCATTGTGTACTGCAATGATACTTAATTAATTTGTCGAGAGTGTCATTTTTGCAGCCTCGGCATGGAGCACAAGGCAATAAATCCCAAAGTGGATAAACAATTTATAATACAGTAAATTGCCACTAACTAGAAGTTATATGATCTTCCATCAATTACTGATTGATTCTTTCAATTATTTAAATCCCATTGTGTTTTGCTGAGAGTTTTCAATAGTATTTATGTACAATTTATGCAAATTCAAAAAGACTTTAACTTAATCTATGAAATTAGACTAATAACCTAACGTTGTCGGGGCTCTATTTGGGCCACTCTGAGTATGTGACATATTGTATGTTTCATTCTAATGCAATGAGTATTCAGCTATCTAAATGACCAGATCAAAAGGACATCTTACGAAAGCCAGGAAGAGTGTGTCAACACGAACATCCGCCTCATCCTTATCTAACATGCCCATTGTGCCTCAGTCCTAATCTTCTCACCCCATCGCCCTCTCCACCCCAGTTGACCACTACTTCCCCATCACCCCAGTTGACCACTACCTCCCCATCACCCCAGTTGACCACTACCTCCCCATCACCCCAGTTGACCACTACCTCCCCATCACCCCAGTTGGCCACTACCTTCCATCACCCCAGTTGACCACTACCTCCCCATCACCCCAGTTGACCACTACCTCCCCCATCACCCCAGTTGACCATTACCTCCCCATCACCCCAGTTGACCACTACCTCCCCATCACCCCAGTTGACCACTACCTCCCCATCACCCCAGTTGACCACTACCTCCCCATCACCCCAGTTGACCACTACCTCCCCATCACCCCAGTTGACCACTACCTCCCCATCACCCCAGTTGACCACTACCTCCCCCATCACCCCAGTTGACCACTACCTCCCCATCACCCCAGTTGACCACTACCTCCCCATCACCCCAGTTGACCACTACCTCCCCATCACCCCAGTTGACCACCCTCCCATCACCCCAGTTGACCACTACCTCCCCATCACCCCAGTTGACCACTACCCTCCATCACCCCAGTTGGCTACTACCTCCCAAATGACCACTACCTCCCCCATCACCCCAGTTGACTACTTCCTCCCACATGACCCCAGTTGACCACTACCTCCCCCGTCATCCCAGTTGACCACTACCTCCCACATGACCCCAGTTGATCACTACCTCCCCCGTCACCCCAGTTGATCACCATCTCCCACGTCACCCCAGTTGATCACCATCTCCCACGTCACCCCAGTTGATCACCATCTCCCATGTCACCCCAGTTGATCACCATCTCCCACGTCACCCCAGTTGATCACCATCTCCCACGTCACCCCAGTTGACCACTACCTCCCCCGTCACCCCAGTTGACCACTAACTCCCCCGTCACCCCAGTTGACCACTACCTCCATGACCCCAGTTGACCACTACCTCCCACATGACCCCAGTTGACCACTAACTCCCCCGTCACCCCAGTTGATCACCATCTCCCACGTCACCCCAGTTGACCTCTGACCACTGACCTTAAAGAAGATGATGATGGCGCTGACCAGCACGCTGATGCTCTGGAGCAGGTCTCCCACGACATGCACGAAGGCAGCGCGCACGCTGGCATTGGCCTGAGGTCGTGACCCCGCCGACTTCTGCTGCTGACCGTCCACCCCATTGTGCTGCTCCACGTCGCCATTTCCATTGGAATGGTTTTCTTGGTTACCGTTACTGTGCGAGTGGCTGCTCTTGTGGCTGTGCCCATGCCCATTACCCGCCGCGTGGCTGTGCCCATGCTTGCTCTTGTCGTTAGTGCTGTGGCTGTGGCCGTGCCCACTGCTGAGGCCCCCGTGGCTGTGCCCATGCCCAGACTGGTGCAGGGTGAAAGCCATACTGCCCACAGGACATTCAGAAAGACATAACATATTAAAAGCCTTGTTATTAGGCATTATAAATGCTCATATATGCTTACAACACGTTATAAAACATTATACATGGATGCTTCCCTACTTGCTACTGTTGAGTAACACTGCTCTACAGACTGTCAGTAACATTTCAACTAACTATCTACTAACCATAACCCTAGCTCTAGCTCTAACCCTAATGTTAACCCTTGACCTTATTCTAAACCAAACCCTAACCTTAGCAAGCAGTTGCTTATTAACAGACAGTTTGCTGATAGTATGACCATCTGTAGAGCATCTACAGATGGAATATCTAAACTATCCAAATAAAGTGTGACCTACTGTGGTTTGATTTTCACTTGTGAATCACCAATATCTAGCCCTAACAGGGAACCATTAACAACCCAGAAATACTACTTACAGGGACTAAAGCCCACGAAAATCCACGTCACTTTCTCAGCTTGTCTGTCATCCGTAGTCGTCAATCGTAAACACTACATTAGTCATGGTCACAGCAGACTACGTCAATTCCAAATTTAATTGAATTTAAAATTCAATTCAAACAAAATTACATTTCAATTCAGATATTGTGAACTTCAATTCAGGAAGTGAATTTCAGCTAAGCCACTGAATTGAAAAGGAAGTGACCCCAGCCCTGTTGACCGTGACAGCCCGAATGGGCTGCGTTTTGGCGTCGGTGGACTCACATGATGTTTGCCAGCACAGCGCAGCCTGAAGTAATGAGCATGATGGTCCCCTCGATCTCATAATTATCGCTGATGAGGCGCTGCACAGCCAGGTAAACCAGCACACCTGTCACCAGCCAGATGGTCACCACCGAGAGGAGAGCACCCAAGATCTCTAGAGGATAGAGGAAGAGGGGACACACAGGAGAGGAGAGAAAGAGAACACGTGACGTTTTAATCAGAGACCATAGTGAGAGACATGTGATGGGACAGATATATTACAGTAAAGAGCTGCAGAAAAACCCATTTCATATTGCCAGCAGTGCCCGGCACAACCATGCAGTGCCAAACGTACCACATAGTGAGAGCCAAGAGGAAAAGGTCTCCAATTAGAGACACAGGTAGCCTAGTTTTACAAAACTCTAGTTGAAACGTGAATCATTGTCCTATGCACAAATATTCGCCTGAACGGGAATCGATGCATCTAATGGTATCTGATTTTTTTAAGTATCTACTGTCCAGTTCCTATTGTAAAGGCCATGATACATAAATCACAATGCTACAAACAACCGTAGGAATGCTATTCTATAAACACATTAAATTACTCCACTTCAACTTACTTGTTCCTGAAAGAGTATCAAGCACACGCATTAAGTGGCTCATGAGATTGGGATACAGCATGTATTGATTATTGATGAAGATGGCAGTGATGATGAGGGTGAGGATTTTATGATAATGATGATCATGATTAAGATGAAGGTGATGATGATAAAGACAAATAATGACGATGATGATGATGAGGCTGATGATCTCACCTGCACGATGCCAGCCATAGCTGAGTGTGCGTGTGGCGGGTCTGGACGAGAGCCACAGAGACACCAGGCTGATGATGAAGCTGGCGAAGTCTACCAGCAGGTGGGCGGCGTCTGTCATCACCGCCAGACTCCCCGCAAAGTAACCACCTACAGGCAGAGAAAGGGAGAGCGAGAGAGGAGTGAGAGAGAGCGAGAGAGAGCGAGGAGTATGTCACTAACGACTAACCAACTAACTGACTGACTGTTGACTGCCTGACTGAGAGACACAGACTCACTGACTAACTAATTGACAGGCTAGCCAACAGTCATGTATCATTTGACCCCTCACCCAGGATCTCTCCGATCATGAAGACCAAGCAGACAGCCGAGACCACGTAGAGCCTCTTCCTGGCCAACTGCTTCTCCCGCTCCCTGTCTTCCGTAGCTTGGCTGTTGTCATGGCAATGCTTGATGTTGCTGTCCTTCTCCTTCTGCATTATCCCATCTGTGGACACACTGTGGGAGGGGGGGGGACAGGAAAAGAAGACAACAGGCATATGGATTATCAAAAAATTGAGGAGGAGAGGGGGATGAAAAGGGGAATGGGTGGGAAGACAAGAAAGATGGACGTCGTGAAATTCGTCCAAGAGAGAGGAGGAGAAGGGGGGACAGAACGCAGAGACTGAGGTAGAGCCTGTAAGAATGGCTGTCCCTCTCGTGTTGTGCCCAGAAAGACCAGACAAGCGAGATGGATGTCATGAAAGTCGTCCAAGAATTAGGAGGAGGAGGGGGAATGGAAAGAAGAGAGAAAGACTGAGGCTGAGCAGAGTTTGTATGAAAGGATGGCTCTCTCGTGTTGTGCCCGCCTTGTGTGCCGTTACTTGTTGCACTCAGCTGCGCATTCAGGCACTTCCACAGCCCAAAATGAATTCTCAGTATCGGCACTCAGGCAGTGGCAAAGAAAAACTTCCTACAATTCTACACATTTTGCCATTGGGGCAAAGAGAAACATATGCAGCTTTATAGCTAATCTCATGCTATTCTACACATTTTGCGGCTGAGAGAAAATGTTGCTGATTTAAAGCTCATTTCCTGCTATTCCACACATTGCCATGAGGCAGAGCGAGAAAAAAACGCCAGTTTGTTCATTAACAGTGTAGTGTTAGGGGTTTTCTTTCTCAAAATGGAAATTCTACATCCATTATGTTAATTACATTGTCTGTGATGTTAATTACATTGTATGCATTAAGCATGACATACTTATCTTTTAGTAATATGTTTCTGTCTGTAGTATTTTTAAGTTAGTGAGCGTCGTTAAAACTGTAATAATGTTGTATGTTGTGGTTACAATCCGAGCATTCCCAGTGCCTCAAGTGTTTTTACTGTCTGCCATAAAGTCAACTGTTGACCCCCTCTTTCCAACATCCAATACTACCCAAATTGAGTCACCGAATACGGTCACCAAATACAGTCAGTAGCATATACAGTCCACCTCCATTTCAGAGCCTGTTTGGTACATGAAAGGACACCCCTCAGGAAAACCAGGTTGGTAGGGGGCCTTATAAGCTCCAATGTCGACAATTTATATTATCTGGGTTATATCCATAACTAGAGGGCTTATGAGAGACATAAATTGGTACATTGGGGTGATTGGGGACTTTTATTTTGCTTGATCCATGTACTACTGATAGTGGAGTAACCGTAGTTGAACCCCCCCCCCCCCCCCCCCAAGGTTAGGCACGCACGTGAACCGTGGATCAATTGCAGAGTTTAACCATCATAGTGGGAAATACAGTTTCACTGACACTGTTACTTTTCAAAGTAATAATTCCCTAAATCTCGATGCAGAGTCGCAGTGGAAAGATAAAGACAAGACAGATGCGTGCTGTGTTTTACTCTGAAGCCTGAAGGTTGATTTTATTATTCGTTTTAAAGCAGTTGTGTGTACTGTTCACGTGAACGGAGAATGTTGAATCTCAACGAATCAGTCCCGGATGCTCGCATGGAATAGGCAAAGAAGAAAAAAGAGCAGTGACAGCCACGGAGCTAGCGGAGGAGCTGACGAACTGGAAAAGCCTCCCGCTTCATTTAAGTCTCATGTATGGGAGTATTTTGGCTTCCCTGTCAAATATGATGACGGAAGAAGGGTGGTGGACAACACCATTACGGTGTGTAGGCTTAGTGCCACAAGAAAGCCGTATGATCATGGAAATACATTGAGCATGGCCACACATTTAAAGCGCCATCACCCTGGTGTGTCAGTGACGGGAGACAACTCAGCCAAGAGACAACAACTTCTCACCGCGGCATTTAAGCAGCCCTTTGCTACAGAATCAGACCGGGCTGAAGCCATCACCAAATCCATTGGAATGTTTATCGCTGCAGAGATGAGGCCATACTCTTGTAGAAAACAAAGGGTTTAAAAATATGGTGAAAGTGCTTGAGCCACGCTACGAAATCCCCTGGCACACCCACTATTGCCCAATAGCAATATCCAAATCACCGCAGATAATGAGCCAAGAGCCAAGTAAATGCAGTGATAGAAGATGGACTGGGGCCACTGATAGCTTGCTTTGCACATGTGATCAATTTAGCATCCCAAATGGGAATCTCAGGTAACCAGATGAACCGCCTCCTTGGGAGGATCAGGAAGGTGGTTTCCTTTTTCCCCTGAAGCACAACAGCCGCTCGTGTGCTTAAGACCAAGCACGAAATGCTACAACTACCAACCCACAAGCTCATACACGATGTCACAACAAGATGGAACTCCACTTATGACATGTTGGAGCACCATCTTGAGCAGCAGGTAGCTGTATACTCTGCACTGACAGACAAGACCCTGAAAAAAAATATAAAGACATCGTCACCTTGTCTGATGATGACGCGAAAGTGGCAGAGGAGGTCCTCCAGGTGCTCAAACCCCTCAAAACGGTTGCAATTCTATTGAGCACTGAAACTGCACCGTCTGTGTCCATGATCCTACCTCTGAAAACAAGGATTCTACAATCCATGGCCCCAAGTGAGGAAGACAGCACCATCACTAGAGATGTCAAGGCTGCCATTAGAGAGGACCTGAACCCCAGATACCCCCCTAATGTACAGGACTACCTTCATAGAGCTACTGCACTGGATCCAAGGTTCAAGTCCCTGTCTCACCTAGACACTGCCCAACACCGGAGGACATACAGTGATCTCACCACTGAGACTGTGGCCACTGAAGAGGTCAAAAAAAGAGTGAATTACTTAAATAATAAATATAGTGCAGTCTAATTTTAGTCTATGCAATTAGAATCATCCATTTTTGATTTGGAATAATAATGGCTTTTATTAAATGTTATTGCCACAATTATAGTTCTATGAAATATGAAAATAAATAATGATTTATTTTAATAGATCAAGTTATTTTTTTCTGTAATGTCAAGCCACAGAGCCGACAGGGGGCAGACTCAGAGGCATCTCCTCCACAAAATAATTTGTCCATGAAGAAGCTTTTCGGGGAGAAAAGTTTGCCAACACCATCAAAGAGGAGATGGCATCCTACAAGGCAGCAAGCGGCATTCCAGTGGATGGTGATCCACTGGCATGGTGGAAAAACAATGAGTGTGAATAACCTCACATTGCCATGATGGCAAGATGCTACCTGGCTGTGCCTGGCACAGCAGTTCCTAGCAAGAGGGTGTTCTCCACGGCAGGGGACATAGTGACTGCAGAGGTCTACCCTCTCCCCAGATAATGTAGACACCCTCATCTTTTTGGAAAATAATTTGAAGTTATAAGCTCAGGTCTGCTTTGCTTTCTTTCTTTCTTTTACATTTCTTTTTGATGATGTGGACACGGGCCATTTTTTTAAATTCACTATTGTTTAAAGGAAGAAGGTATCATGCATTATATTGCACTTTAATTTAAAAATTGAGTACTGAATAATTTATTTTAAGATTTTATTTAAACATTGAAAAGTTCCTTGCTTTAAGTGTTATTTAAGTAATAAAAATGGAAAGCAGAGTTATATTTGTTTCCCTTTTTTTTTTTTTTTGCTAATCTGAAAAATGATCCGATCCGTGACTCAAAACCGTGATCCGAACTGTGAGTTTTGTGATCCGTTGCACCACGAACTACTGAACACTGAACCAGTTGCATCTGTTAGGCTAACTGACTGTGTTCAACCTTGTAGCTCCTGGACTATCCTTCCTTTAAATCCCCCACCCAGGGACCAGATAATGGATGTGATGGGAGAGTAGTGTTGGGGAGGAGTGAACTACAGTACATGTAGTTCAACTAGTAATTGAAATACATTTTGCAGTAGCTTGGCAGTAGTTGAACTTAATTCAAATCTTGGTAGTGTTTTAAGTAGTAAATTACTTATTTTCCATGTAGCAGTCTAGCTAATTACCGGAACTAGACACTAGTTTTTTTTTGCCAACATGTGCAAAAAAATATGTGTGAAGTAGGTAAGAACCTGCCCAATTTTCACTTGAAACATCGTTTTTGTGTTTAATAGGCCAAATGACACATTCTGTTAACATCTGACTCCCGATTAACCTGTTTTTGCCAGTTTTAGTCTATGACGTTTCAGATTTAGATATGATCATTTATCACAAATTAGTTTGGATGTGGTGAACTACCTTTTCAAAGTTACTTTAGCAATCAGCAGTAGACACAATTTTTTTTAAAAGCTTCTTCCTCACCCCTGATATGGTAAAAAGCTGAGGGTTGAGGCTGGAGAAATGTAAACACTCAAATTCAGGACTGACCATCAATGATATCAAAATTATAGCTTTAACCATGATTTGAGGCTATGTAGTGTTTGTTTACATTTACTTTGTTTACTAACATTGGAGTAAAACAAGCTTATATATTGGATTATGATGGGGTATGACAGTTTAACTAAGCTCATTAGACATTTATAAATTATATTCTTCAATAATCAACACTGTGGAAGTGATAACGCCAGATTTGGTGTGGATGCTATTAAATAACTAAAGATACCGTGCACTCTAAGCATGACAATTAGCCCTAAATTAAGTTTAACATCGCAGAAGGAGCGTGAACTGACTGGTGAACTCCTGTCATACTTACTGCAAGGCAATTGCAAACCTAAAATTGGAACCCGTGCGCAAAAAGTTTTTTACGCATGACAAGGGTAATAGGCTATTTTAGATTATTAAAAAAACTACGTTTTATTCAATAAATGAACAATGGCAATTCAAATAATATGTCGACGAAACTCACCATGGGCGCTCAACACCCTCCTCGTTCAGCATTGACATCAGCCAAACTTTATTTTCCAACGTCCCAAGTTTCAAGAGAGGGGGATTCTCGTGGTTCTTGACCCTCCAATTTTGTTCACCCCTAAAGCTAGCACAGAACTAGAACCGTGTGTAAAAGTTTGTAGACTATAAATCAGCCAGCCTAGCAGGAGCCCAGGCTGAGTTTGAGTACAGAGAACGCCTAAAAAGGTGAACTCATGGCTGTCTGCTGTATATAAAACATTATTAAAACAAACTGTCAAAATAAATGTAACTGCGTATGAAATGTGATAACTAGGACTAATCGTTCATTAGCACAATAAAATAATAATATCGTCCTATACATGTGGATATGGTTCAAGTGACAGAAACATCAACTCATCATCAAGTTGCTCAAGTTGTTTTCAGATATCATAAATGTAAATGACAACATTGAAAACAACAGCCTGACACTTTAAATACACAATAAATAAACGGGACACTTTACCTTTCCATGGTGATGCTATACATGGTGCCTTTCTCCGTGACCAGTTGAGTTTTCTCTGTGTCGTTTCTGAACATGATTTCGTGCTTCAGGGATGACCGTAAACAAATAAAACTAGTTACACTATTAACCCCCAGCCAATATATTTAGACGGAGAAATTAAAACAGAAGACAAAATATAAATGCACTCAAAAATATCTATATTTTTAAATGGACTAATGTAAACTATATGTTTTCAGCGTTATCATCATCTAAATAGATATCCTCTCACAAAAGAGGGTAAATTCCACGCATCATTGCTTGAGTGACTATGCAAGCAGTGTTAGTATTTGAAGCCTTGTGACCACGCACCGTGTGCAAATTTAGCCGCTTGCAGCACCTTGGGCAAAAGTTTTTTATTCAGGGAGAGGGTGGGAATTTTAATAAGAGAGCTTCTGTTTCGAAAAAGTCATATTCCTTAAAATAAGGTTTGCTTCTAATCTTAGGAATGTAGGCCGCCCAAATTGAACATGAAGGAAAATATGGATTATTTTATTACAACCGAATCCTCAGCTTTCGCATTTAGCCTCCCGAGTGGCACAGCGTTCTAAGGCACTGTGCTAGAGGCATCACTATGGGATGTCCTTGTCCCATTGCGCTCTAGCGACTCCTTGTGGTGTGCCGGGCGCATGCACGCTGACTTCGGTCACCAGTTGTATGGTGTTTCCTCGACACATTGGTGTGGCTTGGCAGAGACATGTTTCAGAGGATGTATGGCTCTTGACCTTTGCCTTTACTGAGTCCGTACAGTAGTTGCAGCAATGGGACAAGACTGTAATGACCAATTGGATATCATGAAATTAGGGAGAAAAAAAGGGTAAAAAGTACAAAACAAAAACAATA
The DNA here is from genome assembly GCF_034236695.1 of Oncorhynchus nerka. Classification (NCBI taxonomy): domain Eukaryota; kingdom Metazoa; phylum Chordata; class Actinopteri; order Salmoniformes; family Salmonidae; genus Oncorhynchus; species Oncorhynchus nerka. The sequence goes on from NC_088402.1 coordinate 43,050,604, forward strand.
CTCACCCTCCATTTGGCAAGTCTGACCATAATTATCTCCATCCCCCTGATTCTTGCTTACAAGCAAAAACTCAAACAGGAAGTACCAGTGACGCACTCAATACGGAAGTGGTCCGATTAAGCGGATGCTAAACCACAGGAGCGTTCCGCTAGCACAGACTGGAATATGTTCCCGGATTCATCCGATAACATTGAGGAGTTTATCACATCAGTCACTGGCTTCATTAATAAGTGCATCAACGACATCGTCCTCACAGTGACCGTACGTACATATGCCAATCAGAAGCCATGGATTACAGGCAACATCTGAAATGAACTAAAGGCTAGAGTTGCCGCTTCCAAAGAGCAAGACACTAACCCAGACACTTGTAAGAAATCCTACTACGACCTCTGACGAGCAATCACAGTCAAAACGTCAATACAGGACTAAGATTGAATTTTACTAAGCCGGCTCTGAAGCTCGTCAGATGTGGCAGGGCTTGCAAACTATCACGGATTGCGAATGGATAACCCAGCCGCAAGCTGCCCAGTGACACAAGCCTTTCAGGCCAGCGAAATTCCTTCTTTGTTCACTTCGAGGCAAGCAACACTGAACCATGTATGAGAGCACCAGCTGTTCCAGCCAACTGTGTGATCTCTTTCTCTGTAGCTGATGTGAGTAAGACCTTTAAACAAGTTAACATTCACAAGGCAGCGGGGCCAGACGGATTACCAGGATGCGTACATAGAGCATGCGCTGACCAGCTAGCAAATGTCCTCACTGACATTTTCCAACCACCAAGACACTTCCGAGAGCTGGCTGCCCGGACAAACTGAGCAATCGGGGGAGAAGGGCCTTGGTCAGGGAGGTGACCAATAACCCGATGGTCACTCTGACAGAGCTCCAGAGTTCCTCTGTGGAGATGGGAGAATCTTCCAGAATGACAACCATCTCTGCAGCACTCCACCAATTAGGCCTTTGTGGTAGAGTGGCCAGACGGAAGCCACTCCTCAAATTTAAATGTGTAAATTGATCATGTGAAAACTGTTAGGGATCTAACCATAGAGATGAATGGGTTTGTGGCTAAGCTAGGCTAGGCTAGCCAATATAATAACTTTTGACAAAATGGCTTCTGCTAATGTTCTGATATAGCTCCTCTAATATAATATTGTGATTACTTTCGGTATTTGTTTCAATTGTCCATTGTTGATATAGTCCCAAAACTTTTAGCATGTCAGCAATCAAGTTTTCAAGATATGTAACTTTCAAAATACAGACATTTGGCCCCTATGATGTGTTTTGTATCATATGATGCAAAACGCAAAATCATATGATGCAAAATGCATCATACGGGACAGATTCTCCTACATGTGGCAACCACTTATCGGATTCCAGGTCACGGAGGAGAGGGGGATGGAGGAGTCGAGGAGAGGACAGATTTTTACCCAATGGAGAATTTCCCCATGGTTAGGTTTGAATCGGGATGTGGACATCAACCTGGGGTTAGGGTTGTGGTTAATGCATGGGTTAGGGTTGCACAGGGATGTGGACATGAAGCCAGGGTTAGGGATAGAGTTAGAGTTAGGGTTAGGGTTGCACAGGGATGTGGACATGAAGCCAGGGTTAGGGATAGAGTTAGAGTTAGGGTTAGGGTTGCACAGGGATGTGGACATGAAGCCAGGGTTAGGGATAGTGTTAGAGTTAGAGTTAGGTTAGGGTTAGGGTTGAACTGGGTCACGGACACGAAGCTAGGGTTAAGATTACTGCTGTAAGTACAGTGTAATAATAATGAGTCATTACAAACAAGAAAGCATGACATAAGCTTATAGATCATTTTCAAAGCATCCGTATACACTGTAGGGTCGGAAATGATTGACACCCTTGATAAAGACGAGCAATAATGACTATATAAAATTAATAAATCAATAAATGAGCTATATAGTATGCAAAAGAAAACATTGGGAAATGTTACTATTTTGTACTAATGCAATTGCTCAGAGAAAGAGATTTTGTTTAACAATTACAACAACAAAAAATCTCAAAAAGGTAGGGGTGAAACTTATTGACACCCTTCAAGATTCTCATCAATAAATTAGTCAAACGTTTAGTATTGTGGTCCCACATTCCTAGCAGGCAATGACTACATGAAGCTTGTGACCACAGACTTGTTGGATGCATTGCAGTTCATTTTGCTTGTGTTTAAGATGATTTTGTGCCTTTAATAAATGAATGGCAAATACAGTATTGTGCCATTTTGAAGACACTTTTATAGAATATGTTTACCAAACACTTTAATGTGGATGCTACCACGATTACAGATCATTCTTAATTAATCATAAATAATGATGAGTGACAAAGTTACAGGGTCAAAGGTCATTCTCCCAAGACATGCTAACCTACCCTGTTATTGGTAATGTATGATATATAAAGCCTTTATAAATTGACGTTAGTTTAATGAAGTGGGACCAGAAATGTTCTTTCCCGGCGTGTAAAGCAGGAAATGACCAAAAGGTGGTGATAAGACTCTTCGGCACTCTCACCAAGCCAGCGTTTGGCTGTCTGCAGCAGGACTCTGCTCGTCAGGATCCTGGTTCATTTCTGTCAGATCAGCTGGAGAACTGGCGTCTTCTTAACAGTTCACTAGATCTTGTTCACCAAGTGCAGGACCACAGCTTTAGTTTAATGTAACAGAAACCCCTTATATCCTGTAGAACTGTAGGCTATCGCGTTAAACTGTATTTGTTCTGTAAGAGTCCAGAACGGAGTGAAGCAACAAATGATGTTGGCAACTCGTGTGGCCTAACACATTCCACTCATTTGAGGGCATGGGGGTGGGTTTCAATGTGGTTCAGTGACTTGCAATAGCTTAGTTCCTCATATTACGCAATATGTCACTGGTTATCTCACTGTCTGTCTGTCTGTCTGTCTGTCTGTCTGTCTGTCTGTCTGTCTGTCTGTCTGTCTGTCTGTCTGTCTGTCTGTCTGTCTGTCTGTCTGTCTGTCTGTCTGTCTGTCTGTCTGTCTAAGTATTGAAGGGGGACAGCTGTCTGTAAGTATTGAAGGGGGACAGCTTTAGGGCTTTGAGGAACAAGCAGTCCACACTAAATTATGTCCTTGTTAACAGGGGTGACATGACAACGAGCCAAGGACATTCCACAGACTACCCCGTTATCCTCAAGAGCACAATGGAGGTAACCTGGGCAACTGTCATTCTTCTCCGTTCCTTCTTTTCCTCCTCCTCCCTCTTCCTTCTCCATAGGGGGAGTGTGTGTGTGTGTGTGTTAAAAAGAGACCCCAAAATGGTAAACAAGCACGGGTCGGGCATTCAGACAATGGCAAAGAGCTGACATCACTCCTGCTGCATCACACTAACACATGACTGACGCCACTCCACTGTCCCACAGAGGAGGGGGTTGAGGAAAACAGAGGAGAACCTCTTTAAGTTTCCAATCCAGTGCAGAACTACCACTGACACGAGAGAGGACAGGAGGAAGTGGGAGTAGTGAAGCAGAAAGAGAAGAGTTGTCCAGACAACGCTGTATCTTGCTACAGCCGAGAGAAGCTTAGACCAAACATAGATTCTATAAGAATACTGATTGATTTTCAGCCCAGATTGTAGAACTTGAAGCCTATCATGATGGAAGTGGTCCTGACTAGACTGAGAGACTTCTCCTCTAAGGACGCCACCTTTGATGCCTGTAAGTCAACTGGGCCCGTTGTGTCCGGCGACCCACGGACCATTAGAGACCCCTGCCCAGAGGAAGGGCTCCGGATGGCGGGCTGCATGGCCGGAGTACAAAGCAGCAGCACCTACAAACTGGACATTGAGAGTGCACTGGCCTGGCTGCGCAGGGAACTGGTAAGCCTGGACAAATGACTGAAGTCTTTGGTTGTGATAAAGTCTCTCTAGAACTGATCAAATGTGTAATCTGTCTATGGGCTTGAGTAAAAAGATACTCAGCTAAATGTACTGTATTTGAATGTATTGATGTGTTTTGTATTTTGCAACAGAAATACACATTTGTATTTGAAAATTGTAGAGGACAATTTGATCTTTCCTGTATGTTAACAGATGATAATGGAAATTGGATTGCAATTATTCATCACTTTTACTGTGAGTTACTGTGAGACTCCAGGGTGATCTTGTCTTTCATTACTTTATATTTGTAGAGAAAGATGACATGTTGAAATTATTCTGTGCTAGATATATGACTACTCAAGCCCCCAAAATAATGACCTGTGTGTGGTCTTCTGGCTCTGTGGGGCTCTGTGGAAATGGAGACATTTTTATTGGCTATTAGGGCTAAGGTCAAGCCATCTGTCACCCAATGAAATTACCTTCTTGGCCATTCAAATCGTTAGTGCGTGGGGCTGTCACGTTATTGCATTCTTATAATTGAGATGGGCAGGCGATGTTACGATGTCACCTTTCCAGCTTCCATTCAACCCCCCTTCCCATATGGAAAATAATCATGAAAATCAAATAAGAATCTTGTATGGCAGAAGAAGATTATATGTACAAAATCCTCTTCCTGCTCCTCCTTGCGGCGGACTTTGATTCTCGTGTGTCACATTGCATGTGTCAATAACGTCAGACAGTGGTACGCGATACCTTTTGAAATTTGTATGGCCCATGTATGTGAGACCGTAGAAGGCTCAGCTTACACGTCTCTCATATGTTTGTTTTTTTATACAATACATACAACAGCTTGTTTGAAATGAATTTGTCCTATGAACAGGTATGTGAGACGCCACAAGGCTTAGCTGACATGTCTCTTGTATGTTTTCTATATAATTATAGGATGCAACATCTCTGTTAGGTCTAAATGTTAATCACCCATATAAGTCAGACGTTACAAGAATATTCTATGAATCCTGTCAGTTTATTTGCTGTTATATGTCTTACTTACAAATTACAGGTAGAACCACATTGTTAACTTATTCTACATCTTTTCCTTATTGGACTAGTTGGTTAGAAATTCAAAGAGGGCCTATTGTCAATGATTAATATATCGCTTGGCATTTAGTCTTCGCCCGGCGCCTCGTCATGGAAACCAAGCGTCATGAGCACACAAAACCCACCAAATCTCAGATGGGACAGAGATACAGAGGCAAACTGGAGACTGTAGGTTACTTTACTGGTATAGCTCTGGTTTAGTTGGTTCAATAGAATCGCATAGTTGAACGGGTTCAAATTTTGGCATAACTTAGAGAATGCTGTGTAAGCTAATAGTAATTCAGAGAGACATGTTCATTGTCAAACCAACAACAACAACTAAAGTAATCTAAGTCATACACTATAGGCATTGGACTACATGGGGGAACCCGTGTAACTTTACAGTACTGTATCCAGAGCGACTTACATGAGCAATTCGGGTTTAGTGCCTTGATCAAGGGCACATGGACAGGTTTTTCACCTAGTTGGCTCTGGGATACAAACCGTCAACCTTTCGGCTACTGGCCCAATGCTCTTAACCGCTATGCTACTGTACCAGTCTAAAGTTTGGACACACCTTCTCATTCCAGGGTTTTTACTTGATTCTTTACTATGTTCTACATTGTAGAATAATAATGAAGACATCAAAACTATGAAATAACACATATGGAATCATCTAGTAAGCAAAAAAGTGTTAAACAAATCAAAATATATTTTATATTTGAAATTCTTCAAAGTAGCCACCCTTTACCTTGATGACAGCTATGCACACTCTTGGCATTCTCTCAACAAGCTTCATGAGGTAATCACCTGGAATGTATTTCAATCAACAGGTGTGCCTTGTTAAATGTTAAGTTGTGAAATGTATTTTGTTCTTAGGCGTTTGAGTCAATTAGTTGTGTTGTGATCGGGTAGGAGTGGTATACAGAAGATAGCCCTATTTGATAAAAGACCAAGTACATATTATGGCAAGAACAGCTCAAATAAGCAAAGAGAAACGACAGTCCATCCATCATTATTTTAAGCCATGAAGGTCAGTTAATACGGACATTTTCAAGAACTTTAAAAGTTTCTTCAAGTGCTATGATAAAACTGGCTCTCATGAGGACCGCCATAGGAAAAGAAGGCCCAGAGTTACCTCTGCTGCAGAGGATAAGTTCATTAGAGTTACCAGCCTCAGAATTTGCAGCCCAAATAAATTCTTCATGGAGTTCAAGTAACAGACACATCTCAACATCAACTGTTCAGGGGAGACTGCGTGAATCAGGCCTTTGTGGTCGAATTGCTACAAAGAAAGCACTACTAAAGGACACCAATAATAAGAGACATTAGACCTGTGGAAATCTGTCCTTTGGTCTGATGAGTTCAATTTTTAGATTTTTGGTTCCAACCGCCGTGTCTTTGTGCGACTCAGAGTAGGTGAACGGATGATCTCCGCATGTGTGGTTCCCACCGTGAAGCATGGAGGAGGAGGTGTGATGGTGTAAGGGGGCTTTGCTGGTGACACTGCCAGTGATTTTAATTAGAGTTCAAGGCACACTTAACCATCATGGCTACCACAGCATTCTGCAGACATACCCATCCCATCTGGTTTGCGCTTGGTAGGACTAACAGTTTGGTGTGTCTAAAATTTGGACTGGTACTGTACCTGCTGCCCTATGGCCAAAATGTTTCATATAGATCCACTGGTCCATAAGAGACATGTTATTAAACCATCTACACTATCAGCCCTCCGTCCTCTTTCATTCTCAAACCTCCAACACAAAAGACACCCATGTAAACTCTATCCAATTATTACACTTCCCAGTGACCAATGATTGCTGGCCTTTGATGTCATGAGACGTGGGTTTGTGCAGATGCAGTGGGAACCTTCCCAGGTCCAGTCTCTTTGTCCAGTATTCAGACAAACATAGCCACAAACCAGCCCAAATAGAAGTGACTTCCACCAATTAGAACCATCACCTTTTATCAAGTCTCATGGCCCAGTACTCAGTTGTTCTCTTAAAAGAGAAAGCAATAACTCCAGCAAGAACAAGTGCTTGTTTACTGTCCACCATGGTACATTAGACATAGTTTGATCTGTTGCAACGGCTGGGCAAAGGACATACAGACAGAGCCCACACACAAACACACGTCGAGAGGCGATATCACCCCCCAGGAAGCCCACTGCTCAAACTTCACTCAAAGGAAAGTTGATGTTTCTTCTTTTATCCCTCTTTGAAACAAAGCTTTTAAAGCCACATCACATCCTTTCAGTCATAGCCCAATCCCAGTCTGAGGCTGTAATTAACAGAGAAAGAAATGCAGATCTGGTCATGATTGGTTTTTATTCGAACATTCCTCTCCCTGGGACAAACTTGGACTTGGCGAATTTGGTGGAATTCTGTGTATTCTATTCTCAAAATGAGGGCAATTAGACCGGCTCTCATAAATAGAGAAGAAAGAGAGAGAAAGAAAGAAAGAGAGAAAAGCATTTGCATCTGAAAGAGGCAGCGCTCAAATGAAATGGTTTAACCAGGTTATGTCAGGGAAAGGACGTGAACTTCATCATCTAAAAGAGACTAAAGGAAGCTGCAGCTCAGTTCCAAAAGAGAGATTTAGGCCTAGAACTCAGTAGCCTAGAGTAGCCTGCACTGGTTCTTTTCATTACATAACATTTGGTTCTGTGTTTTGAGCTATTTTTTCTATACTACTTGACAGTTGTAACTGCTGTCTAGTCTTATTTTTGATAGCCATTTGTTTCTTTGTAACAGTTGGTATTTGCTTATGAATACCGTGTCACAACCAAACCAACTGTTTTTGAAATGGTGTTGTGTCTGTTTCAGTGTCTGTCTGCCTCTTTTATGTGCCCATATTGTTATGTCTGTATCTACATGTCTGTTTACGTCTCTTTTTGTTTGTTTATTTGTTATGTCTGTGTCACTCTGTTTAAATTAACAATCCTAACTTTTTTTTACAGATGGAGATGCGATCTCAGGACCAGGCCTTGATACGACAGCTGATGGACCTTCACGCTGGAATACAAGAGCTCAAGCTGGAGTGTGCTGAAGCAGAGGAGGAGGAAGAGGAGGATGACGAGACAGAGGAGGAAGGGAGCTGGGACTTTGGTTGTGAGGCAGGGGGCAGTGGTAGTAGTGTTTACTCCAGCTCAGGGGAAGTGGGCTTTTCCATATCTTGCCTGTCCACTAGAATGACTCCACCTCCTCTGGGGTCATCTCTACCTAGAAGGACTTCCAGCAGAAGAAGCTCCTTGCCTTAAAAACAACAACAAACAGTAGTCTCTTATGGACCAATCGTGGTCAATGTGTAGGTCAATGTCCCCGTCATATACCACAGTATCATCTATTCTTTTGTCACCGTGTTTGCAAAGAAAATCACACAAGCATATTTTGAATAGGCTGCAATAGATTCCATATAGAACCTAAAGATAATATATAGATTTAAGGCTTAGATTGACCTAAGGCAATCATATTTGCCTAATGCCTTATTGTGTTAGGAAGTTGAAAAATGGATTGTGTGTGTCTGTCTGTCTGTCTGTCTGTCTGTCTGTCTGTCTGTCTGTCTGTCTGTCTGTCTGTCTGTCTGTCTGTCTGTCTGTCTGTCTGTCTGTCTGTCTGTCTGTGTGCGCGCGCTCGTGTGTGTGTGGGTGTGTGTGTCTGTGTGCACGCGTGTTTGCATGTGAGAGAAAAATATATTTTCATGAGACAATTGACAGACTGCAGAGCTTACACTTACTAAGTAAGCTGTGTAACTTTTCAACTCTAACTAGATGGAAGAAACAACAGCAGCTGCTATCACTGTACAAAGGTCATAACAGTATAATAGTACATTTAAGAGAGAATATCCATTACTTACAGTAGTATATTGACTGTGATGTCTCAACAATGGATTTGTAAAAACTCTTGTAATAGTGACTATATAAAAGCGATTTTAAATATCACAACAATTCACGATCTTCCATATTACTTGGAAAATGTCTGTCATTACTGAATTTTCGAAGGTCTAATTAATATGCAGTTATCATCTACTCACATACCGTATATATTGATTTGTTGTAAAACACTGTAATTGAACACCGATGTCAATAGACTAAAACATGAATGTCACTAACATACAGTGTATGTACTTATTATAATTAATGACAACACACCTTAGATTGAGCTGGCCTTTTGCAGTAGTTCAAGTTGGCCGACCCAGCAGACTCATACAACATAATGAATGGTCAAGTTAACAAAAAAATCTTGAAAAAAGGGCATCAAAGTGAACAATATAGGATACTCCCCCAATTTCCCAATTCAACTGAGTTCAAAAGGAGTTCATCTGTGATAAAGTGACAACACTTATTATGTTAATGTTTAGTGGACAAGTGGATGTGTTTATCCTTGCTACTGTAACTGCATTTGGGACAGGTACTGTACATAGTATGCCAGAACAATAAAGAACTCCAAATTGAAATGTACTTGTACATATATTTCTGTCATAACAGAAAAAAACACAACTGTTACCGAGACTTTAAGATTCATGATTTATTCTTTTTTTTTTTTTTAAATGTATCAGTTGCTTGTGCACAGCAAATTGGCTAATGTAACTTAGTGTTACATTTTTCAGTGTAACAGTTCTAGTGTTGATTAGGGAGTTAACTTACCTCTGTAAGTGTTAAATGAACAGTTATTGGTGTAAAATAACCCAGTGTTGGTGTTAATAACCAGCATTAAACCAAAACCACAGCCATTATTATCATATTTCCCCGCATGCTCTATTGCAGCTAGATTTTTTTTATCGTTTCTTTCAATACCTATGTTTTTTAATTGATTAATTAATCTTATGCTACTCAAATATAAATTACATAAATGTTTCTAAACTAATCCAATCTGTTACTCATTGCACCCGTTACTTAAACGGTTGTTCCAGTTTAGATGATGTAAGTAGTCTCATATCTTTGAGTATTTTCACACTTTGTTTTGAGTTTTAGTTCGAATCAGAGTTTGATTATTTGTTACATTGTATTTTTTTATTTTTTTTGTACAGTTGGTTTAACGTTTCCAAATGTCAAATTAACTATAATTCCTAAACAAAACCACCCCACTAGCCACAGACATAAATTCAACGTCTATACCAAGTTGGTTAAATGGAATTATGTGGAAACAACATTGATTCAAGCAGTGTGTGCTCAGTGGGATGTGTCCATTGAAGTCAATTGTTTATAGGCCAAAACATGCTCACGTTATATCCATCTATGATTATCATGAAGCATCACTTACAATGGGGCAAAAAAGTATTTAGTCAGCCATCAATTGTGCAAGTTCTCCCACTTAAAAAGATGAGAGAGGCCTGTCCTTTGACAGCTCTTTGGTCTTGGCCATAGTGGAGTTTGGAGTGTGACTGTTTAAGGTTGTGGACAGGTGTCTTTTATACTGATAACAAGTTCAACCAGGTGCCATTAATACAGGTAACGAGTGGAGGACAGAGGAGCATCTTAAAGAAGAAGTTACAGGTCTGTGAGAGCCAGATATCTTGCTTGTTTGTAGGTGACCAAATACTTATTTTCCACCATCATTTGCAAATAAATTCGTTAAAAATCCTACATTGTGATTTTCTGGATTTTTAAAATCATTTTGTCTGTCATAGTTGAAGTGTACCTATGATGAAAACTACAGGCCTCTCTCATCTTTTTAAGTGGGAGAACTTGCACAATTGGTCCTGTCTAAATACTTTTTTGCCCCACTGTATGTGTCCCAATCTTAATATTACTTTTGTCTTCCAACAACATGCGGGAGGAAACAGCACAATAGCCGCTCCGACTGTGACTGAATAGGCTAAATGAATAGACTATATTCAGTAGCATCTATCTCCAGTATAGCTCCAGTCTCCACTAATCTGCATCGGATGCGCTGCTACACACAGAATGTGTCAGATATTTCAAGTTATGATCTTGCGGGCATTTCATCAAATGCTTGCAGTCAAACAACCAATAATAGTGCGTGTCTGTGGTTATTTTCCTGTGTTTGGTCCAGACTGCGTTCTCACCGGCAGCAAACTGCACCACTGTACGAAATTAATCGCATTAGAGACCAACATTTTTGAGCGAACCACGGTGCGTTAGTGCAGATAGAGTGTTCACACCAGAACAAACAAAACAAACCAAACTAAGGGGGTAAACGCACCAGAGTTCGGGAAAAACTGCTCCAAGCCAATTCAGTGTGATAACCCCCTTAGTCTTCCTAACACTGGCAATCATTCTGAATGCAGTTTGTGGGTGACAAAAAATTCTGAATGTTGGATTCTGGTAGAATTCCAATAGGAGTAACGCATCACTTTGCAAACCAGCATAATGCGATTTATAGGCCTGATGTGACCTGTAAAAACCTGAGTTTCAGGCCACTGTATTAAGGTAAAACTAGGCCCTCAAAATAAGGCCTTATGAAATACGGATTGTTTTGTCTTAAATAATAGAATTTTAATGATAACATATTCGCTTTGGATCTCACTTGGTGAATGACACAGGACTGAAAATGTATGCATGCGACATTGAACACTACCTCACAAGTTTGAAACTTTATGACTCATCGAATCCTATCCAGTCCATTGGGTCCCTCACAGCCAACATCAAACATGCCATGTGACCTTTACAAGGGAATCCTCATTCCAAGGGTCTCGTTTGTGTAACACTTCCACGTATCTGTTTTAGAAATGCCAAAGGACATAGTCTGGTCATGGATTCAGACAGGGTTCCAGGAAATTCCAGCAGGAAACCTCCACCCTCACTCTCTGTTTCCCCCAGGGGAGGTGCACTGGGTTGGGTTGGTTAGTGGTGTTCACCCCCCTCCGGCTCCAGAGCCCCAGACATACTCTCCCGCCTCAGTCTCTGGATCTCATTGTTGAGTCCCAGCAGGGTCTGGGCCAGCTGTTTGTCCTGAGAGCGCATTTCCAGCTGCATGGTAATAATGGGAGAATAGATCATATTTTCCGATCAAACACACACACATTCATGCAGGTGAAGAATAGTCCATTCTGATCAAATTGGCAGACTTTCGTTCATTTGTATGTGGTTTCTTTATTTGCACTACATTGGAACACCTTAACAAGGCCTTTGAGTGATTCCTCCCATGACTTTTGGGATTATCATCAGATTTAATCCATCGAATGGTACTTTGGAGGATCGATTGTTGACATATATTTGACGTTTGTATCTAAGAGCATAATTGAGAAATAATTCATCCAAGTTGGCATATTTAATCAATTGTGGCCTTATTAAGGCCTCCTTTAAAACTCTGTAACGTTTTATCTGTAAAAAGCAAACATGTATGTCATATCAAGATTTACCACTTGCTCTGCAAGTGAGACGTATTTGAGTCTTATTTTGACTTCAATAAGCATTTTCTTACATTTATTTATGAATATTGACAAATAGAAACATGAATATTGAAATTTGATTTGTCAGTTTATATATATATATTGCTGAACATAATATACTCTATGGGTAGAGTGGGATCTCTGCTAGTTTTATAGTTTTGGCATATTTCTTACAGATACATTGGCATAGTAGGCAATGTAACAAATCACATCCCTCCTTGTACTTGTATCATGGGACATTGTGCAAATTTGAAAATAAAAGAGAGCTGCAGACTAAGAGCTCAGATGCAAAAATGTAATGTCCAACGTTTCGACGGGCAAGCTGTCATCATACCCTGAAGACAGCTTGCCTGTCGAAATGTTGAACATTACATTTTTGCATCTGAGCTCTTCGAGTGTGCGGCTCTCCTTTATTTTCAAGTTTTCCACTCCGCTAGCCAGCACCTCGCCTAAATAGGTGTGCGTTTCTTTTTCCTCTACATTGTGCAAATTACCAGCAGAGGGCCACCATTTTGAATCCATTTTCACATTCACTCTGTTGGTAATGCTTATGAATTGCATCATAACTCTTGTGAATTGCATCATAACCACCACAGAGCTTCTAAACCCACAGGCGCAACATTGCTAGACCTCCAAGAACGCTTGTGAAACAGACCAAACAAACCAGGCTGGGGTTTGGGGTTTGAGAAGTCAATGAGAAAAGTAAAAATTCATCCTTAGTTTTTAATTTTCTCATAATCTAAAGGCACAACCTAGATTCCAACCAGGTTGAACATGTTATTACTCCAACCTTATGAAAGCAACAAACTGCAACGTTTTTATTTTTGTCAAAAACAACTTTATATCGAAGGAGTGCCTTTGATTTGATGGCCTGCACATGCACAGTTCAGCGCGAGATGACCGGTAGACCCGCCATGACATCGCCTACAAGTGTGATCAGGGATTTCTATTGGAGAAGCAGTTTTAGCCTTCATACTGTACTGTCTTTGGCCCCACTTTGATATGCCCGTAGATAATATTATGTTCAATAATATTTTGAAACATTTTGAAATAAAATATTGTATATTTTCTTTATTCATGTTTATATTTTTCAATATTCATAAATTAATGTAAGACTACTATTACAGAGCAAGTGGTAAATCTCCATATGACACCAATTATTTTTTCTCACCAACAGATTAAACATGATGTAGTCTAGAAAGAGGTCGGGGTAAGGGCAAAATGTCCTAAATATGCCAACTTTGATTCATTATTTCTCAATTATGATTTTAGATACAAATGTCAAATATATGTCCATCTTCCTCTGAAGGACCCTTCTATGGATTAAATCCTGTGAACATTCTTGTCCTGGTTTCGTGAGGAATCACACCTTTGCAACACAGACATTTCAGGTAAATGTTTAATTATTTGATTCATTGAGGGCTAGATGACTCATAGGGACTATGACTGAACAGTGCACAATCACAGCAACAATAAATAAAACACTAATGAATTCTTAACTTTGGGTTACACATCTATACAATCCAATAATGCCAAACTCTACAATGCTGCACAGCAACATACTACACTGTCAAAGAGTCAAAAGTATTCTACAAGGTGCAGATAACTCACCAGTTCAGATCTTAGCCAGGTTATGGCTCCATCTATCTTAGCTCTCCGCAGTTCCTCATTGGCTTGGTAACTCCTGCCAATGCTAAAGGGCCCAGTAGTAGACTCTGGGGCATCCCGTGGTTCACCAGCGGTCCTGAATGCGTGAATCAGTTTGTTCTTGATGTTCTCCAGAACCATGGTT